>NC_045551.1:64430434-64520434 GCF_009769535.1 Thamnophis elegans
ACTGTCAAGAAATTTCTCCTCAGTTCTACATTGCTTCTCTCCTTGATCAGTTTCCACCCATTGCTTCTTGTCCTGCCTTCGGGTGCCTTGGAGAATAGCTTGACTCCCTCTTCTTTGTGGCAACCCCTGAGATATTGGAAGACTGCTATCATGTCTCCCCTAGTCCTTCTTTTCACTTCCAGGCAATTTTCACTTTCAAAGGAGTACTGAAAAGTAGAGACATCCAAAATTACTCATTCTCCTCACGTTACTTGGAATTTTCAAATGCGAGAATGAACTCTGGACTGAATGCAGAACATTGAAAGTGCAAAATTATATTTATTTAGCTTTCTTTTATTTTTAAAAAAATACTTTTTTGCAAAATTGAGCCCTAGGTTTATATGTGTTTTTCCTCCGATTTTTTAAAAAAAAACTTTTATAAGAGTCAGCCTTAATTATTTTAACTTATTATTTAGGACAGCGTTACTCTGCTCAAGATTTATTTATGCATATACCGCCGAACTCGTAATATGCAAAATGGCCCAGTGTTAATCATATTTACTCAGAAGCAAGTGCTGTTGAATTATCATGAAGTAATTTTTCCCCCAGAAAAAAAAACACGACTTTGAATCGCAGCTAAAGGCTTCTGTTTTAATTGTTATGCAATTGTTTTTTAAAAAAACAACACCTCATCTCTTTGTATCCAGTAATTAGCATAACAAATTTATGCTATGTTTACTTATAGGTGCGTGGCAAATAAAATGACTCCTACCACTTGCTTGCTAAAATTGGAAGAATGTATAATATCGCAATTAAGGCTGGACAATTTCAAAGGCAGCTCTGTGCCTTGTAATTCCTCCTCGTTTGCTACACAACATGTAAACAGGAGCATATGGTGTCTATTTTGTATACAAGTGTTCCCATCACCAGCTAGGATTTGTCTGGGAATGAGATTATTTAATACGTCTGCATGTGCATTTGCAAATGTGATGGTCGGGGCTTTGGCAGGAAAGAGGGTTAAATAGCTGGTTATCTCACTTGCATTTAAATATGAATTAAACATGATGAGCTAAAGGTAGTGATGCTGAAGATCAGGTATGGAAATGTGGAAATCTGAAATGTTAAATGCTTGGCTTTCGGTATACGTCAGGCCCTTGAGGTGCATTGAGAAGGGATTCTATGGAATGTGATGCCGACTTTAAGCAAATCTCCAATTGTCTATGGAGATTCTCAGTCATCCAGGTCATGGTTCTCCCTGTGGCATGACAAAACCGCGGTCCACTAAAGCGCGCCCGATTAAAGCGCGTACCTGACGTCATCAGCAGTGCGACAAATACGACCGCGGAGAAAAAAGGGCGCTTTAAAAAGCGCTTTTAAAGCAAGCTGATTCACGTAAAGGTAAGGGTTAGGGTTAGGGTTAGGGTTAGGTTAAGGGTTAGGGTTAGGTTTAGGGTTACGTTAAGCGTTAGGGTTAGGTTTAGGGTTAGGTTTAGGGTTAGGTTTGGGGGGGTTAGGTTTAGATTTACGCATTAATTTTAACTTTACCGCTCACAGCGTGCTGTTTTCGTCGTGCTGTGATGACGTCACGTATGCGCTTTCGTTGAGCACGCTTTAGTCTATCGCGGTTTTGTGGTGGAACCGGTTCTCCCAAAGGTGCTTTCTTTCAAATGTTCCTTGTTTGAGCTACCTTGAAGGACTAACCATTTTTACGTGATCTACCTTGAAGAACTAACTACAATCACTCCACGCACATGTGGAAATGCATGGCTAGTTTTTCCTTTTCTTTCTTTTTTCTTTTTTCTTTTCCCCAAATTACTTGCATTGGGATTATTCGTGATACTATTTATGTTGTTCGTATTTGTTGTGATGTGATTGCAGCAGTGAGGCTAAAACCAATTTCATTGCATTTATTTTGTACAAGGACAATAAAGGCTGTACTATAATGAGCTGTGGTGACGCAGTGGTTAGAATGAAGTACTGCAGGCTACTTCTGCTGACTGCTAGCAATTTGGCAGTTCAAATCTGACCAGATTGATTCAGCCTTCTATCCTTCCGAGGTCGGTAAAATGAAGACCCAGATTGTTGGGGGCAAAAGGCTGACTCTGTAAACTGGTTAGAGAGGGCTGTAAAGCACTGTGAAGTGGTATATAAGTCTAAGTGCTATTGCTCTTCCTTCCTTCCTTCAAATGCAGCATTGCAGGCTGACTCTGCCCACAGTCAGGAGTTCGAGTCTCATCAACTCAAGATTGATTCAGCCTTCCATCCTTCTGAGGTGGGTAAAATGAGGACCCAGATTGTTGGGGGCAATAGGCTGACTCTGTAAAATGGTTAGAGAGGGCTGTAAAGCACTGTGAAGTGGTATATAAGTGGTATATAAGTGCTATTGCTCTTCCTTCCTTCCTTCAAATGCAGCATTGCAGGCTGATTCTGCCCACAGTCAGGAGTTCGAGTCTCATCAACTCAAGATTGATTCAGCCTTCCATCATTCCGAGATCAGTAAAATGAAGACCCAGATTGTTGGGGGCAAGAGGCTGACTCTCTAAACCGCTTAGAGAAGACTGTAAAGCACTGTGAAGCGGATATAAGTGCTATTGCTATTTTTTTTTGAAGTTCAACAGCCTCTGTTGATGGACTTCCTCGGATGTTATGACAAGCATAAGTGTTCTGACCCCCCTCGTCCTACACCAAAGCATGCAGAGGCAAAGATACTTCAAGGAATTTATTAACAGACAAACAGGACCTTGGCAGCAATCCAGCACAGTCCAGGCCTTGGCAGCAATCCAGCCTGCCAAGCTAGCCACAAAAGTTCTCCAACTTTAGTGAATGCGTTGACTCTTGCAAAAGGGGCGTGTGCACAAGCATTCCTTTTATAGTCTTGAGAGGAGCCTAATTACCACCAGCTGAGTGCAATTATCTCCTGTAACTGCGTAACTGCTCCTTACGCCTATTAGCTCTTCGATGCCGAGCATCCAGGAACAACTCCCTTGTCTCCTCCCCACTGGTCCAAGGCTCAGGCGCCTCCTGGTGGCCAACCAGCCTCTCTGCGCCTTGCTTGGAGTCAGAACCCTGTCCAGGGTCCTCCAGAGCCGACTCATGGGGCCCCTCGCTGTTGGAGTCTGGTGGCAGCTCCAACGTCTCCTGCTGGGCCACAACAATAAGACAAGCATACATGCTGTCTATATCATATCCCTTATCAAGTCTGATTCTTCTGTCCTTGTATCACAAGCAGAGGAAAAACTTTAGCCCGGGGAACCATTTCTTGTGTTATGTCTTGGAGAAGAAGATACTCTTGAGTTTGAGATAGTTGAAACTAGTTGAGATAGCTGATAGTTGAGTACAATTTCTGCAGGAAATCCTGAAAGAAAACTTTAAATAATAACCCCCCCAAAAAGTGTGGACCCCTCTAACATGCTAGAAACCGAAATCTAAGCCATCTGGTGAAATTAGGTTGTTGTTGTTTTGCTTTGATATTTTGAAAGATTCTCTGACTAGACATGTAATAAAATTACGGATGTGTAAACCCCAAGAAAGACTGGATGGCACCCAACTGACTCCAGGCTGCGGTTCCTGCTCAGAGAAATATATTTTTTTAGAAGACAGAAGTAATTCCCAGTGACTGAAAGAGGGCAAACTCAGGGTGCATTTCGCTGGCTGTCTCTGGAAAGATGAAAATTGTACATTGTTCTCCCCCCCCCTTTATCTGCGAATGCACAGATAATGCAGGCAGGAGAAAGTTGTGAAACCGCCCTGAAATAATGATGAATCGGACTTGATGTTAAAAGTGTGGCTACGGTCAGAAAACAAGGACGCCTGTGTGACCAATGATTGGGGTTTTTTTTTTTAAAAAAAAATGGCATTTTGTGACGCCCAAACTAACATTTTCTTGCCAGATCTGTCAAGGCGTGATTTGTCTACAATTCACTTTTGTGGCGGCTCACAAATAAATAATATTTTTAGGGGTCACTCAAACGCCTTTGTGAAGGCGTTCCATCCCTGCTGAAAGCGCTGTTATGTTTTCTTCCATTTTGAAGCTGTGCCGATGCCTACAGAGAGTATCAAATGGACTCTGAAAGTATGGCTTATTTTCTCAATTACAGAGCGTGATCTTGAAAGATATTGCCGAGCATCGCCCGGCTCAGCGAGTTAAAGGAAGTGGTTGCTTGCAAACCCTTGGATCACAGCTCTTTCTCTTTCTCGCTTTCTTTTCCTCTCCCCCACACTCTCTGTCCCTCCTCCATCTCCCCCTCTTCCTTTCTCTTTCGCTCTCCCCCTCTCTCTCCATCCTCCCTCTCCCCCTCTTCCTTTCTCTTTCCCTCTCCCTCTCTCTCATCTCTCCCTCTTCCTTTCCCTTTCTCTCTCCTTCTCCCTCTCTCCCCCCTCTCCTCCTTTTTCTTTTTCTTTCTCTTTTTCACGGAGGAGAGCCTTCTCGGTGGCTGCTCCGACCCTCTGGAACGAACTCCCCGTGGAGATTCGGACCCTCACCACCCTCCAGCCCTTCCGCGCCGCTTTAAAGATCTGGCTGTCCTGGATGGCCTGGGGTTAAGATTCTAACCCCACCCGAATTGTGTGACTGTTGTGCTCTCTTTTTAATATGTTGTATTGTCTCCATGTTGGAATATTGTTTGTCTCCCCCCCCCCCCTTTTTGAACTGTGAGCCGCCCTGAGTCCCCCCAGGGAAAAGGGCGGCATACAAATAAAGGGAAAACTAAAACTAAAACTAAAACTAAACTTTCTTTCTCTTTTCTTTTTCTTTTTCTTTCTGTTTCTCTTACTCTCTTTCTCCCCCCCTCTCTGTCTCTCCTTTTTTCTTTTTCTTTTCTCTTTCCCCCTTTCAGAGGGGATCGGGAGTGTTCCCCCACAATTCACCTGCCGTCTAAGGGAAAATGGAAAACGGCAAGTAGATGAGAGCTTGAAGTTATTATAAGTGTGCAGACCAGTCAAAATCTAGTTCATTTAAGAGTTCGAAGCTCACCGGCTTCAAGGTTGAACTCGGCCTTCCATTCCCTCCGAAGTGGGTAAAATAAGGACTCAGATTGTTGTGGGCAAGAGGCTGACTCTGTAAACCGCTTAGAGAAGGCTGTAAAAGCACTGTGAAGCGGTATATAACTTTAAATGCTATTACTATTGAAGTACCTTTTGTTCATAGGATAGGCAGAGATTCCTTCAAGTTCAGCTTTATTCCTGGCCCCCAGCTAAAACTTAGGGGATACCCTGTGTGTGTGCGTGTGTGTGTGCGCGCGCACCCACGCACAAACACGCATGCACGCACATGCATGTGTGCATATGTGCATGCATCTTCAAGTTGAGTCTAGACTATTGCAGGACAAATCCCTGTGGTTTTCAGAACTGGTTTGTCTTTGCTTCCTTCTTATGGTTGAGAGGGTGGAATTGGCCGCAGGTCAACCAGTGGTTTGGTACCTAAGACTGGACTAGAACTCCCAGTCTTCCAGTTTCTACTCTGATACCTTAACCACTTCAGTAATTGGCTCTTTATGGGATGGTGGATTGTTATAAATGAAGATTGATGAGGAAACTATAAAGATCCACTCCGTCTCCCGAGCTGAAAAAGAAAACCACACCATTCAACCCGAGCATTTATTAGATATGTGAACTGCCTGGGACAAAGGTTTGTGACTTGCTGCATTAAAAAGTAGTAGTAGTAGTAATAGTAGTAGTAGTAGTAGTAGTAACAACAACAACCATAACTTAGAACAACTTATATTCTCCAACGTTACCTAAACAGTTCCTAGGTCCTTGGTTAAGACTCGAGCTGTTGATCTACCAACCAGCCCCAAAGGCTGTGATCTCACAAAAGATTAACATAACAACAACAACAACAACAACAACAACATAATAGCTTTGCATGGACAGCACTTCAAAAACATTGAAGGAAAATGTGATGACAACTTGACATGGACACGGCTTAAGATGGGAACCATCAAGAAAGAAACGGAAGGTTTATTACTGGCTAAGTCAAAAGCTGAATATAAGAAAGAAGTAATTGAGGAGCGAGCTGAAAATTGGAAAAACAAAGCTATGCATAGCCAATACTTGAAAAGTATTGAAGGCAAAGCTGACCAAAAGCTAACTTGGGAGTGGTTAAGATCAGGAGCACTGAAAAAAGAAACAGAAGGCTTTATTTTGGCAGCTCAAGAACAAGCCTTAGCCACAAACTACATGAAGGCAAAAATTCAACATGTTACCATCAACAGCAAATGTCGCCTCTGTAATGAGAAAGACGAGACACTCAACCACTTGATCAGTGGGTGCAGCAAAATTTCACAAACTGACTACCTACAACGCCATGACCACGTTGCTAAGAAATTGTGCCAAAAGTTTGGATTTGAGTATAGCAAAAACCACTGGGAACATCAGGTTCAGAAGGTTGTAGAGAATGAGAAAGTCAAGATCTTGTGGGACTTCAGAATCCAGACTGACAGGCACTTGGCCCACAACACACCTGACATAACAATAGTTGAAAAGAAAAAAGTATGGTTCATTGACATTGCAATCCCTGGAGATGCACAAATTGAAGATGAACAGCAAGAAAAAAATCACAAAATACCGGGACTTGCAAATTGAAGTTGAGCGACTGTGGAAAAAGAAATCATGTGTTGTCCCGATTGTAATTGGAGCCCTTGGAGCTATACCCAAAGGGCTACCTCGCTATTTGGAAATTTTAAATTTATCAGACTTGAACATTCTGATTCTACAAAAAACCGCCCTACTTGGAACAGCTTATATCCTCCGACGTTACCTTAACAGTTCCTAGGTCCTTGGTTGGGACTCGAGCTGTTGAGCTATCAACCAGTCCCAAACGCTGTGAATCTCACCAAAGATAAACCACATCATCATCGTCATCATCAAAAATTCCCCTTCGAATGAACATTATGTGACTGACTCTGGGTGACCACATTGGTGTCTGAGCAGAAATGGCAACTTTGACTTTTTAGAAATTCGATGTTTTGGGAGGCTGTTTTTTGTTTTTTCCGGGAAATTGGCTTCCCATTGTACGGATTAACGTCCGAGAAGGATCAAGCATCTGCTTTTCCAAGTCAGCTGCAAGAAAACCAACGGCGGCTGAATTAATCCGAAAACATTAGCTTTTAAAAAAACAGTGATAGGGGGCTCTCTAGGATAGCAAATGGGTGGGAAAAAAAGGTTTCTTTCACATCTGTTGTAGTTTTCCAACCGCTTTCATTTCATATTTTGCTTTTCCTATGTAACCCTACATTGTATGTGACAACATGTACTAAAATGCCTCTTCTCCCTCTTCTCGGGTTTTACCAACCCTTTTGGCTCAGGATTCATTTATTTTTGTTAGAGTAAATAACAGATCATCTCTCCCCCACCCCCTTTGTTCATTCCTTTATATTGTAACAAAAGAGCTAGTTTTTGAAATGAGTGGACTTCTGCCCCCAATATTTAAAGCAGGTGACTCTCAGCCTAATTATCAACCCACAAAATCTGCATTGGTCTTTTATTCTTATTATTATTCTCCCTTTTATAAAGATGAAGTCCTTGGGTTATAGGCCAATGTCTACCATGAAGAAAGCATAGTTCAGAATGTATGTGCCTTAATTGTTTTTTTTCCCCCTTCCTTTTTTATATCTTTATTCAATTTCAACATCAAATTAAAATACAAACTAACAAAAAGCAAAAAAAAAAGGAAGGGGAATAACACCACAAATTAAAAATGACAAAAAAGTATACAAGTAATGACCAACTTTTTAAAAAAATATATAAAAGTAAAGGTTCCCCTCGCACATATCTGTTAGTCAGTCCCGACTCTAGGGGGCGGTGCTCATCTCCGTTTCAAAGCCGAAGAGCCAGCGCTGTCCAAAGACGTCTCCGTGGTCATGTGGCCGGCAGGACTAAACACCAAAGGCACATGGAACACTGTTACCTTCCCACCAAAGGTGGTCCCTATTTTTCTACTTGCGTTTTTACGTGCTTTTGAACTGCTATGTTGGCAGAAGCTGGGACAAGTAAGGGGAGCTCACTCCATTATACAGCACTTGGGATTTGAACCCCTGAATTTCTGACCTTCTGATCGACAAGCTCAGCGTCTTAGCCACTGAGCCACAGTGCCCCCCCTTTTTAGTATATAGATAATAACAATACAACTATCATTAGTTTTAAACCAATAACACTAGTTAATAACATATCTTAACACACTAATAATAAGCACACTAAAATATTCTTCAGGTATTCTCCTCTTAATTTCATCTAAAACATAGATTATTGAATGCAAAGAAGCCTCTATATGTTTAAAAAGCAGCAAGACTTTCATCACCACAATGTAAAAAAGATGTTGAGAGACTCTAGAAAGAGTGCAGAGAAGAGCAACAAAGAGGATTAAGGGACTGGAGGCTAAAACATATGAGGAACTGTTGCAGGAACTGGGTATGTCTAGTTTAATGAAAAGAAGGACTAGGGGAGACATGATAGCAGTGTTCCAATATCTCAGGGGTTGCCACAAAGAAGAGGGAGTCAAACTATTCTCCAAAGCACCTGAGGGTAGAACAAGAAGCAATGGGTGGAAACTAATCAAGGAGAGAAGCAACTTAGAACTGAGGAGAAATTTCCTGACAGTTAGAACAATCAATCAGTGGAACAAGTTGCCTCCAGAAGTTGTGAATGCTCCAACACTGGAAGTCTTTAAGAAGATGTTAGATAGCCATTTGTCTGAAATGGTATAAGGTTTTCTGCCTAGGCAGGGGGTTGGACTAGAAGACCTCCAAGGTCCCTTCCAACTCTGCTATTGTATTGTATTGTAAAAATGACCCTTTGGCATGTCATTCAATATTAATATTTTTTTGCCAGACTTAAAGCAAATCCTGGAAACATTTCAAATGCACGCATTTCAATTACATGATCGTATTGGCCCGGCTGTGCCTTTCGTTCAATCGATGTGCATGTTAGATTCTTGGGGTTGTCATTGATGGATTGGCATTAAGGACTTAGAATAACTTTATTGTCACTTTGAATCTACACTGATCGGTGTACATTAAAATGAAATTTCATTGCATACAGCTCTCAAAGGGTCACCACCTCCGATATGCACTGCATAAGCATGACGAAATGAATAAATAAATCAATGCAAAATTAGTTAGTTATTTAGTTAGTTATAAGTTTATTTATAGGCCGCCCTTTTCCCTGAGGGGACTCAGGGCGGCTTACAACTTATATAGGAAGGGGAAACATACAAAGACATATAGGACAATACATAATTAAAAGAGTAACGCAACATTCATTCAACATTCGGGCATATAGGCATACATTATATGACACAGAGAAATGACACAGACTATTCTTCAATTTGCATAGTCAAAGCCATGGATTTTTTTTTAAAAAAAATGTTTCTAGAATAGGATAACAGAGTTGGAAAGGACCTTGGAGGTCTTCTTGTCCAATCCTCTGCGTAGGAAACCCTATACCAGTGAAGGAGAACTTTTTCGGCACCGTGTTCCTAAAAGGTTGTGCGGAAACATTGCATGCACGTCTTCATCGGTGCCACGCTCTGAAAAAGTCGAACTTCCAGGTTCTGGCGCACAAAAACACCCGACAATCAGCTGGCTGGCACACATGTGCACACCAGTTTTGGGCACGCAAAGGACAGCTGATCATTGTGTGCGCATATGTGCCAGAAATCCAGAAGACAAACAGGCAAGACTGCATTCGCCGGGCGACACTGCTTCGTGTGCCACTTCGGGCACGCATGCCATAGGTATGCCATTACAGTCCTATTCAATTTCAGACAAATTGTGTCGGATCTGTGTAGTATTTCGAAATGATCACACCTAAGTGGTAGCAGACAGCTATCGTAATAGATAAGGGGCAGATATGGATAAGAGATGAGAGAGGACAAGAGATGATAATATAAAAGAGGTATAATGGATAATAATGAATCTATAATAGACCCTGGTTGGTCGAATGGTTAAGGCGCCAGGATACAAAGTGGGAGATTGGGAGTTCTAGTGCTGCTTTAGCCATTAAATCCAACTGGGTCTCTCTCTCTCTGTCTCTTTCTGTCTCTTTCTGTCTCTGTCTGTCTGTCTGTCTGTCTGTCTGTCTGTCTGTCTGTCTGTCTCTCTCTCTCTCTCTCTCTCTCTCTCTCTCTCTCTCTCTCTCAACCCAGCCCACCTCAAAACCTCACAGGGTTGTTGTAGTATGGATGAATTGAATGAAAAGGAGGATCTGGAGAGACATGATAGCAGTGCTCCAATATCTCAGTGGCTGCCCCAAAGAAGAGGGAGTCAAGCCATTCTCCAAAGCACCAAAGGGAAGACAAGAAACAATGGATGGAAACTAATCAGGGAGAGAAGGAACTTAGAACTAAGGAGAAATTTCCTGACAGTGAGAACAATTAATCAGTGGAACAGCTTGCCTCCAGGAGTTTTTAATGCTCCGACATTGGAAGTTTTTACAAAGAGACTGGACAACCATTTGTCTGAAATGGCATAGGGCTTCCTGTCTCAATAGGGGGTTGGACTAGAAGACCTCCAAGGTCCCTTCCAACTCTGTTATTCTGTTAAATCAACAACTTGATTAATCTCCTGTTCCCAGGCCCACTGACAAAACCTCATCTTCAATAGCAATAGCAATAGCAGTTAGACTTATATACCGCTTCATAGGGCTTTCAGCCATCTCTAAGCGGTTTACAGAGTCAGCATATTGCCCCCAACAACAATCCGGGTCCTCATTTTACCCACCTCGGAAGGATGGAAAGCTGAGTCAACCTTGAGCCGGTGAGATTTGAACAGCCGAACTGCAGAACTGCAGTCAGCTGAAGTAGCCTGCAGTGCTGCATTTAACCACTGCGCCACCTCAGCTCTATACAAGACCTGTGGGAAAAGCAACAGGATGTTGGATCAATCATGTTCCATAAAGAAAAGACACATTACGAGCATATTTCCTCATAAAGAAGGAAAACACACCTAGAAGTCTATTTATTTATGCTCCTACCCATGTATATTCCTGATAGACTAAACCTGGAATATACCCTGTCTTCTTGTTCTATCAATGCCAAGTGAATGGGAACTCACTGCATTGCGTGTCACTCAGGCCCTGAACCCCACTTTCCAGCTGACAACCACAGTTTCTTTAACCACTGAGCCATCACAGCCCTTGAGTATCTATTGGTGTTAGCCAATTTGATGGTGCTAGCAATGACTCACCAAACTATATAGCCAATTCTTCGTCAATTTTCTATCACCCTGCCATCCAAAGTGCGTCTAGTCAAGGTTATGGTTTCCCCAGGTGCAATGGATGGCTGTGAAGGTTGGACCATAAGAAAGGCTGAGCGCCAAAGAATGGAGGCCTTTGAACTCTGGTGCTGGAGAAGACTCCTGCGAGTCCCTTCCGCTGCAAGGTGATCAAACTGGTCAGTCCTAGAGGAGATCAACCCCGGCTGCTCTTTAGAAGGCCAGATCCTGAAGAGGAGACTCAAAGACTTTGGCCACCTAATGAGAAGGAAGAAGGACACCCTGGAGAAGAGCCTCATGCTGGGGACAATTGAGGACAAAAGAAGAAGGGGACAACAGAGAATGAGGTGGCTGGATGGGGTCTCTGAAGCAGAAAGCGTGAGCTTAAATGGACTCCAGAGGATGGTAGAGGACAGGAAGGCCTGGAGGAATGTTGTCCATGGGTTCGTAATGGGTCAGACACGACTTTGCAACTAGCAACAAATAAATAGCATTGCTCCAGTAATATCACTTCTGTTTCCCTTGGCAGAGTGACTTGTCTACTGAGCTTTCATTGTGCATGGAGATATCTGCACCCTGCCTAGCTATATGTATCTGAGCAATGCTCAAACCCACTTGTGATTTTTACAGATAGTTGCGCATCCCAAAGCTATGTGGGAGGAATATTAATCTGTGGAGAAAGACATGGCAGCGTGAAAGGTCCATCTGATTCATTTACATTTACAGGCAAACAGTTTGCAGCCCTTGGAAAATAAAACTTTCAGATCTGTTTGGTTTCTTGGGGTTAGAAAAAATGTGATCGATGCTCATTTTTTTTCGCAAGCTTCTTTTGACTTTATGCTGGTCTTTTAGCTGAGTTCCTAGGAAGTTGTGGGCTGCTGAAAAATTGCAATTAAAATATAGTAGGATGAAAAGAATGAATAGTTGGTGTCCCCCCTCTGGTGTCTCATCATATTTAGATCTAATGCGGTGTCAACAACCTCTGGATGATCAAAATAAGGGTTCCTTGGTCCTGTTGATATTTATAATCACATCCATTTTAAAGCAATTTTTGTAGGAAGGAATCATTCAGTCATGGAATTCATATTCCCTAGGGCTTGCTAGGCAACTTCTGTGATCTACTCTTTGTTAAATTGTAATCAAACTCTTCACTAAACCCAATAGAGTAGAGGAGAGCAGAACAGAACAGGATAGAAAAGAATAACAGTTGGAAGGGACATTGGAGGTCTTCTAGTCCAACCCCCTGCTCAGGCAGGAAACCCTATACTATTTCAGACAAATGGTTGTCCAATCTCTTCTTAAAAACTCCCAGTGTTCACAACTTCTGGGGGCAAGTTGTTCCCCTGATTAATTGTTCACACTGTCAGGAAATTTCTCCTTAGTTCTAGGTTGATTCTCCCTTGATTAATTTCGATCCATTGCTTATTGTCCTGTATTCAGGTGCTTTGGAGAATAGTTGGACTCCCTCTTCTTTCTGGCAACCCCTGAGATATTGAAACACTGCTATCATGTCACCCCTAGTCCTTCTTTTCATTAAACTAGACATACCCAGTTCCTGCAACCGTTCCTCATATGTTTTAGCCTCCAGTCCCCTAATCCTCTTTGTTGCTCTTCTCTGCACTCTTTCTAGAGTCTCCACATCTTTTTTACATCATGGCAACTAAAACAGAATAAAGACAACATTGATGTTTATAAAGAAGACACAGGTATAGCGAAAAGATAAAATATGGACATTCAAGTATCGAAGGGCAGACGTGTCCAGAGTTCAATAGGTTCTTGGAATGTGGTTTTAGCGAAGGATTTCTTCAACCAAGAAGATAATCCTCATCAACATTTTGTTTTCAAGTTCTTGAGCCTGGCTGAGTTTTTTTATCTTTTTTTGGCAAAGAAGTGGGGGGGGGATCCCTGCCTCTACTTGTATTTTCAAAGTTGTTGATCGGGTTCATAAAATAACTCTATTTGGAAGAAATCTCTCTCTCTCTCTCTCTCTCTCTCTCTCTCTCTCTCTCTCTCTCTCTCTCTCTCTCTCTCCCTCCCTCCCTCCCTCCCTCCCTCCCTCCCTCCCTCCCTCCCTCTCTCTCTCTCTCTCTCTCTCTCTCTCTCTCTCTCATGAGTAAATTTTCTTTCGCTCTTATTTTGGCCAGGAGTCGAAGATAGCAGCTGTACACTTGTGGGTTCATTGAACATTACGTGATCATTTGGCTGCACTGGCAGGCTAGAGGGATTAACCAATAATTAGAACATTTTGGGTCATCTTTAGAAGAACGGAGCTTTTCAAACCATGGAATAATTTGTTCTTGTCTTTCCTTCAATCTGAGAGCCACGGGAAAGAGTGTCAACCAATTTTTCTGCTGTGATATCTTTGAAGAAGCCAAAGTATCATTACATCCAGATATTTCACTTTATAGAACTGTGATGGCAAACCTATGGCACGCATGCCACAGGTGGCACGCAGAGACATAGTTGCTGGCATGGCAGCCCTTGGCAGCCCTCCGTTCCGGCGCCATGTGCATGCCAGCCAGCTGATTTTCAGCCTTCTGGAGGGCTGGGGGAGGCCGTTTTCACCCTCTCCAGTCTTCAGGAAAACCTCCAGAGCCTGGGAATGGCAAAAAACAGGCCCAACACGCCAACCGGAAGTTAGAAAACGAACTTCCAGTTGGCCAATTGGGCCTGTTTTTTGCACTCCCCGAGCTCCGGAGGATTTTCTGAAGCCTAGGGAAGGGGAAAATGGCCTCCCCAGGCCCTATGGAGCCTGGGGAGGGCAAAAATCCCCCTGCAGGAGGGTTGTGCACGCATGCATGCGTGTGTGTGTGTGGGGGGGTGTAACTAGCACATGCACAAGTGGGGGGCTTGAACGCATGCATACGTGTGTATGCGCAATAGCTAGGCCCCTTCCAACTCTGTTATCCTGTTATTCTGTTTTGTTGGGTAAGACGGATTTCTCCGTGCAAATTTATAAAATTAACATAAGTCACATCTGATTGCCTGCACATGAGCTTCAGTCTTGGAGCCATCTCTGTTCTCTTCATATTTTTGCAATAGTGTACACAGATGGACAATGAGCCTTACAGTGAAGCCAAATTGACACTCGTCTAGCTGGTTAATATAGTAAGCTCAAGATGTAGTTTGAATTCCAAGCGAGAGCAGAATATACAATATTGTAAGTATTTTTTGTGACCTCACCGAAAAGGGAGAACATCGCTGGTGATTGTGAAGTAGAAGCAGAGGTGGTATTCAGCAGGTTCTGACCAGTTCTGGAGAACCGGTAGCAGAAATTTTGAGTAGTTTGGAGAACCGGCAAATGCCACCTCTGACTGGCCCTGCCCCTATCTATTCTCTGCCTCCCGAGTCCCAGTTGATCGGGAGGAAATGGGGATTTTGCAGTAACCTTCTCCTGGAGTGAGGAGGGAATGTAGATTTTATAGTATTCTTCCCCTAGAGTGGGGAGGGAATATAGATTTTACAGTATCCTTCTCCTTGAGCGGGGAGGGGATGTAGATTTTATAGTATTCTTCCCCTTGAGTGGGGAGGGAATGGGGATTTTACAGTATCCTTCCCCTTGAGTGGGGAGGGAATGTAGATTTTACAGTATCCTTCTCCTTGAGCGGGAGGGAATGTAGATTTGAGAGACCGCCTTCTGCCAATTACCTCCCTGCGACCAATTAGATCTCATAGACTAGGCCTCCTCCGTATTCCATCGGCCAACCAGTGCCGGCTGGCAACTACAAGGAGGAGGGCGTTCTCAGTAGTAGCCCCGACCCTTTGGAACGAGCTCCCCGTGGAGATTCGTACCCTCTCCACCGTCCAGGCCTTCCGCACAGCCCTTAAGAACTGGCTAGCCCGTCAGGCCTGGGGACAAGGATAGCCGCCCCTCCCGAATGATGAATGTATGTTGCTTATTATTTTATTATATGTCTCTATGTCAATGTTTGTATTCCCCCTCCCTGATTTTATGTGAGCCGCCCTGAGTCCCCTCAGGGAAAAGGGCGGCCTACAAATATTAATAAAATCACAAAAATCACAAAATTTTACAGTATCCTTCCCCTGGAGCGAGGAGGGAATGTAGATTTTACAGTATCCTTCCCCTGGAGTGGGAGGGAATGGGGATTTTACAGTAGCCTTCCCCTTGAGTGGGGAGGGAATGTAGATTTTATAGTATTCTTCCCCTTGAGTGGGGAGGGAATGTAGATTTTACAGTATCCTTCTCCTTGAGCGGGAGGGAATGTAGATTTGAGAGACCGCCTTCTGCCAATTACCTCCCTGCGACCAATTAGATCTCATAGACTAGGCCTCCTCCGTATTCCATCGGCCAACCAGTGCCGGCTGGCAACTACAAGGAGGAGGGCGTTCTCAGTAGTAGCCCCGACCCTTTGGAACGAGCTCCCCGTGGAGATTCGTACCCTCTCCACCGTCCAGGCCTTCCGCACAGCCCTTAAGAACTGGCTAGCCCGTCAGGCCTGGGGACAAGGATAGCCGCCCCTCCCGAATGATGAATGTATGTTGCTTATTATTTTATTATATGTCTCTATGTCAATGTTTGTATTCCCCCTCCCTGATTTTATGTGAGCCGCCCTGAGTCCCCTCAGGGAAAAGGGCGGCCTACAAATATTAATAAAATCACAAAAATCACAAAATTTTACAGTATCCTTCCCCTGGAGCGAGGAGGGAATGTAGATTTTACAGTATCCTTCCCCTGGAGTGGGAGGGAATGGGGATTTTACAGTAGCCTTCCCCTTGAGTGGGGAGGGAATGTAGATTTTATAGTATTCTTCCCCTAGAGTGGGGTGGGAATGTAGATTTTGCAGTATCCTTCCCCTGGAGTGGGGTGGGAATGGGGATTTTACAGTATCCTTTCCCTTGAGTGGGGAGGGAATGTAGATTTTACAGTATCCTTCCCCTGGAGTGGGAGGGAATGTAGATTTTACAGTATCCTTCCCCTGGAGTGGGAGGGAATGGGGATTTTACAGTATCCTTCCCCTGGAGTGGGAGGGAATGGGGATTTTACAGCATCCTTCCCCTGGAGTGTGAGGGAATGTAGATTTTACAGTATCCTTTCCCTGCCACGCCCACCAACCCACGCCCATAGAACTGGTAGTAAAAAAAAATTTGAATCCCACCACCGAGTAGATGATTTTAATTTCTATTGGCTATGTGTACGAAGCTTAAGATTCTTTAGTTCTCGATAGGAAATTAGGGAATTCGGCTCTGCATCAGCCTTGTGGCATACCTCATGGAGTACAAGAGCACATTATCTTTCTTTTATATCCCTTGCAATCTATAACATTAATTTGGAACTCTTCACACAATGGGCTCCTCTAGAGTCCATTATGGTTAGCAGAACTCTTCCCGATGAAGGAGATTGGCTTATAAAGCTTATCCGTGAGTAGCTGATGACCGCTGAAGAGGATCAATGTTTCTAAAAATGGCAAGCATCAAACAAATTATCCTAAAATGTTTGTTCCAAAAGAAACCTTGAGAAATGTAGAATGAGCCTTTTTTTTTTTAAATGTCTACAGAGTAGAACGCCTGAAAAGGATTATACACATTTTTCAATCTGTTTTGCAGCCTCCTTGCTGTTGCATTTCCAGAGCAGATCCTTGAGTGCTATTGATAAAATCTTTTTAGATTTGATTTGGGTTTTGAACTAATGGCTTTTCTTTTCTTTTTTTTTCCTCGTAAGAATACGGTGTGTTTGTCAGGCTACCTGAGTCTGACAAACTGTGGCTCGATGCAATGTGGCTCTCATTCAGGAGATGCATAAGCATTTATTATGTATCAGGAGATGCATAAGCACGAGCATTTAGAGAGACAAAGTCCTTAAAGTCAGAGTCATTGAGAATGAATGGGCGACCATACAAATCTTCTAAATAAATAAATAGCAATAGCACTTAGACTTATATACAGTGTTGGGTTTCAATTTTTTTTAGAACCTCTTCTGTAGGTGTGGCCTGGTTTGTGGGAGTGGCTTGCCACCCATGTGATTGGGTGGGAGTGGCTTGGCAGCCATGTGACTGGGTGGGAGTGGCTTGGCAGCCAGGTGACTGGGTGGGAGTGGCTTGGCAGCCATGTATTGGGTGGGCGTGGCCAACTTGTAAAATGTGGTGAAACTCACTTAACAACCCTCTTGCTTAGCAACCAAAATGTTGGCTCAGAAACTGGCATTTGAAGCACGCAAGTCTTAAAGCTGTCAAATTACAAGACCCTTGCACCCCTAACCCTTTAGAAAAAAAAAACTTCCAGGGGTTTTCAAACTTGACAGCTTTAAGACTTGTGGACTTCAACTCCCAGAATTCCTCCTCCAGTCATGTTGGTTCAGGAACTCTGGCATTGGAAGCACGCAAGTCTTAAATCTGTCAAGTTACAAGACCTTTGCACCCCTAACCCTTTAGGAAAAAAAAACCCAGGGATGTTCAAACTTGACAGCTTTAAGACTTGTGGACTTCAACTCCCAGAATTCCTCCTCCAGTCATGTTGGTTCAGGAACTCTGGCATTTGAAGCACGCAAGTCTTAAAGCTGTCACGTTACAAGACCCTTGTACCCCTAACCCTTTAGGAAAAAAAACCCAGGGATGTTCAAACTTGACAGCTTTAAGACTTGTGGATTTCAACTCCCAGAATTCCTCCTCCGGTCATGTTGGCTCAGGAACTCTGGCACTGAAGTGTGCAAGTCTTAAAGCTGTCAAGTTACAAGACCCTTGCACCCCCAACCCTTTAGAAAAAAAAACCTAGGAGTGTTCAAACTTGACAGCTTTAAGACTTGTGGACTTCAACTCCCAGAATTCCTCCTCTCGCTCTTCATCTTGATGCTGTGCGGATGGGCGGGGGGAGGGAGCTGGAACCGGCACTGTAGATTTGTGGAACCTCTTCTATAGAGGAGGTTAGAACTGTCAGGAACCCACCCCTGATTATATACCACTTTACCATGCTTTTACAGCCCTCTCTAAGCAGTTTACAGAGTCAGCCTATTGCCCCCAACAATCTGGGTCCTCATTTTACCCACCTCGGAAGGAAGGATGGAAAGCTGGGCACATGAGTGAAAGAGGTGCGAAGCGAGCAGGACGCGTGCAGTGGTAACAAAATGTGAAACCCACCGCTGGTTATGTCTACTGTTTTCATAGAATTAACCTGCGTTGATTTGTGGCCAAGAACTCGTTCTGTTGAAATGAAGTGACAAAAACATGGAACAGGACAGTTCCTGTTACTCAGGAAAAATGGATAGGAAATTTGAGCTCGTGAAGACACGAGGCAATACTTTTACAGGGTGTTGCTAATACTCTGGTGAGGCAATATTCCTGATTTCAGATTCACCTCAGTATTAAAATGGCACCTGCTCTTCTCTTGAGGCGTTCTTCCTACACTGTCAGACTTCATTCCTCTCTTCAAAGGGAAAAGGAAGTTTTTGATGGCTTAATTCAGTGGCTTCTCTGAGCGGTTATTCCGGAAAGAGATTTTTTCCTGGTTGCTATAGAACGTTGCTGGCTGTTAAGCAACTGTTAAAACAAGCTTTTACGGCTCTCTGGAGTAAGCGAATATGTAAGTGTGGAGAAGAAGAACTGGAGGGGGTACCATTTGACAAAGCTGTAGCAACACTTGTTCCCAATTGCATAGTTGTGGCGCCCCCAGAAAAAAAAAACAAATTTTTTTTTTTGGAGACTGAAACTGTCTCAACAGGAACATCTGACAATAAACAGCTGTGAAAAACGGGTACAGCTGACAATTTTAACCCATTGTTCCTCAAGCTAATCTACTCGGGATAATCCTATTTCATCCTTGGTGGGGGAGGAATGTGTGGATAGATTAAAGGTAAAGGTTCCCCTCACACATATGTGCTAGTCGCTCCTGACTCTAGAGGGCGGTGCTCATCTCCATTTCAAAGCCGAAGAGCCAGCACCCTCCAAAGACATCTCCGTGGTCAGAGGTGGGTTCCTACCAGTTCGCACCTATTCCGTAGAACCGGTTCGTCAAATCTACCGAACCGGTTAGAAGAGGTTCCACCAGTGGACCCGGAAAGCAGGCCACACCTACAGAAGAGGTTCCAAAATTTTTTGAAACCCACCACTGTCTGTGGTCCTGTGGCAGCATCTCTTCCCCGTTCTCCAAAGTCATCCACGTTTTTCCATTACACCTAGTTACCACACGGACAGATTTTCTCCCTGACGATCCATCCTCAACCTGTTCTTTCATCTCATAGAGCACACATCCCCACTGTAACTGAGACATCATCCATCATGCTACTAGTGGTCCTCTTCTCCTCATTCCTTTCCGCTTGTTTTTTTTTTTTAATTGAGAGGCCCTAGTCCATGGAGGTTTCCAGAGGAGAAGGTGGATGTTTTGCAGGCCTTGGACCTATTATCCCTTCTTTGAAACCACTGAAAAAGGTGATCCATCACTTTGGACTGAGGTAGTGTAAATGTTGTGGTCCATTGGCGGCCTGCAGAGCTGGCAGCAGAGTCAGACAATGAGGAGGTTGGGGAGGAACATGGGCCAGTCCTGGAGTCTGGGGAAGGTTCGGACGAGGGCTCTGCGTCAGAGGCAGAGAGGGGGCCAAGGCCATCTTGTAGTGATGTGCTGTGTCCGGAGTCTCCAGAGTCTGACATCAGCATGTCAGAAGAACAGTGTGAGCCTGTTCCCAGTGTGTGCATGCGCAGAGCTGCCAGAAGACAACAACAGTTAAGACAAAAGGGGCAACTTGGGAGTAAGGCTTGGAGATGATTGGCCCCTCCCATAAGACATAAAAGAGGAACAAACGGACGTGAGTCTTTGCAGGAAGCAATTAGTTCATTTTGGTTGGTTTGAACTCTGACGCTCCATTTGACTCTGTGCTCTGTTTGGCCTTGCAAAACTAAATGGCAATGAGGCTTCTGGCAGCGTTTCAAGGGAGATAAAGGTGAGTGCTTATCAGCCTTATCCCGAAAGACCGTGATAGACTTCTGTCGTACTCTTCACAGACTGTTTGTGAATCATTATGGGATGTGAATGACCATAATTCACAGCCGTTTAAATAAAAAGGGTTTTTGGCACTAAGCATGTGATTTATGCTTTATCAGGAAGCCTAGGTCAGAACAGTAAATGTGCTGGAGATACCTAGTATACATCTCCATTCTTGAGTTGAGTTACCAAGTTGGCGTTGCGGTGGCATTTGACGTCATTATGGGTCCAAGTGTCAATATGGACTATTCTGAGATAACGTGTGAAAGGATACTTAAGAGATTGACTAATGGTATTTATAATGGTATAAGAGCCGGGGTGGCGCAGTGGTTAGAGTGCAGTACTGCAGGCCACTTCAGCTGACTGCTATCTGCAGTTCGGCGGTTCAAATCTCACCGGCTCAAGGTTGACTCAGCCTTCCATCCTTCCGAGGTGGGTGAAATGAGGACCCAGACTGTGGGGGCGATATGCTGACTCTGTAAACCGCTTAGAGAGGGCTGAAAGCCCTATGAAGCGGTACATAAATCTAACTGCTATTGCTATTGCTATTTGTCTTGTACCACAAGGAAACTTGCCCAAGTATTTTCAGTTCATGGCTAGTGATCAGCTTAAGGAAAAACTCACGCCAGAATTATTCCTTTTATTTGCCCAATGATTAATAAAAGCCATCAGGCTCAGAAACAAAAACATTTTATTCAAAAGCGGCACGATTGTATCAAAGATGGGCGCGTGGAAAATCTGGCCGGAGATAAAACTCCCTGGCTGAAATCCAGATGGCTTATTTTGATCGGCGGAGGCTTTGAGTAGAAAGCTCAACATCACTCAGATCCAAGGAATCTCCATGTCCTAAGGTCTCCCTTCCAAAAAGGGAGTAAAATTGTAAAGACGCCCAGATTTAGACTAATTGAAAATTGCCAGTCAGAGTTTATATATTGTTCTGCTTAGCACAGAAGGAAAGATGCTGGTTAATTTAGTCTGCCGTTCAGCTTCTCAATCAGCATTCACTTCAAGACTGTTTCCTAGCGCTTAATTTCTTCCCTTTGTCTGGATTTCAACACATGGAGAATGGGACTGGCCATCTTCTCTTCTTACATCCGCATCAAGGGGGGAAATGATTAAATCACCTTCCAGACGGTTGATTTAATTTAATTTTGAGGAGGGACCTTAAGGCAGGTTGTAAATCTGCATCATTATGGTATCATGATTGATTGATTGATTGATTGATTGATTATATTTCTATGCCGCCCTTTTCCCCGGAGGGGACTCAGGGCGGCTTACAATCCAAGTCAAGGGGGGGGGGTACAAATAAGGGAAAGAAAAAAGCACGAAACAAAACAGTACCACAATTTAAAAGCACACAGCAATCATACCATTCGAGAGGGGACAAAAGCTCATTAGCCCCAGGCCTGTCGGAACAGCCAGGTTTTAAGGGCTTTGCAGAAGGCCTGGAGGGTGGTGAGGGTTCGAATCTCCATGGGGAGCTCGTTCCAGAGGGCCGGAGCAGCCACAGAGAAGGCCCTCCTCCGGGTGGTCGCCAATCGGCATTGGCCAGTGGATGGAATTCGGAGGAGGCCTAATCTGTGGGATCTAATCGGTCTATTGGAGGTAATTGGCAGCAGGCAATCTCTCAAGTACCCAGGTCCAATACCATGAAGGGCTTTATAAGTGACGACTAGCGCCTTGAAGCGTATCATGATACTTTGTCAACCATGAAAGACAGCGAAGGGCTTTTGACTATATGGTTAGTCCTCATTTAGTGACTTCTTGTTCAGCAACCATTCGAAGTTACAACAATGCCCAACAAGAAGACTTATGGCCTGTCCTTGAAGTTGTGGCTGTCACAGTGTCGCCACAGTCACAGGATCATAATTGGGGCACTTGGCAACCGGCACACAGTTACAATGGTCACAGCTTCCCACAATCACGTCATCCTCACTCGTGATCTTCACTGCCAGCTTCCAACAAGTCAAGTCAATGAAGAAACCAGCCACCACCGGATGTTGTGCTTAATGACGGCACATGATTCCTTCACAACCACAACCTGATCTGTCGTTGTACACTGAAGATCACATTTAATTTAATTGTACAAGGTGCAATGGCAATAAGCTAAACTAAATTAAACGGAGTTTTCATGACATGAGCAAGTTGAACATTTGTGAAGCAAATGGAAGTACTGCATTTTTTGCCCTATAAGACGCTCCGGACCATAAGACGCGCCGAGCTTTTGGGGAGGAAAACAAGAAAAAAAAACCCTGCCTCTGCCTCCCAGCATCCATCAGTATTCATCTGGCCAACATCCTTGCGGGAAATAGCCTGGTCAACTTCAGCATGTTATCGCAGCACGATTTAGTGACTTCTTCAGTTGCAACACAGCTCCTGTTTTAATGAAACCAACAGCTTAGGTCTAACTCTCTCTTTAGACAAACACGCGTTTGATTCAGCTCTATCGTAACATCTCAAGTCCAAGTATATATTTAGGTGTCCCCTTCCCCCTTTATCCTATAATTGCTGTATCTCCCTTTCCTCTACTAAAATGGTCCATATCCTATATCCGGTTTACAAGTTTTATTGCAGAGAGGACTCCTGTTATTTTAACGTGCAACATGTATATACCGGTGTAATATCATATCATATCTATGTGCGTACACACACACACACACACACACACACACACACACACACACACACACACCAGTGGTGGGTTGCAGGCGGTATGCCCGGTATGGGCGTACCAGAGCCTGCTTGGAGCACTGGATACCGTTCAGCACCTGAGCGATGCTCCGCTGAGGAGCTGGAGCATCACTGAGGCTTGCGGAGGCACTGGAGTGTCGCATAGGCACTAAGATGCACGCACATGCTGCGCACATTCCTGTGAATGCTGGCGGGCCCGTTCCAACCGTACCGGTTGGAACGGGATCCGAAACCCACCATTGACACACACACACACTGTATAAGTGGCTTAGTGGCCACCTCAGCTTGTCCATCAGAAAGGTTGGCAGTTCAGCAGTTCGAATCCCTAGCGCCGCATAACAGTGAACTCCCATTACTTGTCCAAGCCTCTGCCAACCTAGCAGTTCGAAAGCACGAAAAAATGCAAGTAGAAAAATGGGAAACACCTTTGGTGGGAAGATAACAGTGTTCTGTGCACCTTCAGGATTAAGTCATGTTGGTCACATGACCACGGAGACATCTTCGGATAGCGCTGGCTCTTTGGCTTTGAAACTTATATATGTAAATGTGTACTAGTTTATTACTTAGTTGGATTTAGGTTTTTTTTTTCTTATTATTTGTTGATTTATTGAGATGTGTTCTGTGTTCTTATGTGGGCTGCACCAAGGGAGGCTCATTCAATTTCGCTGTACATATGTTGTGCATTGACAATAAAGGCTTGAATTTAATTATGTGCATGTTCCATTTTTGCTCGAATTACCACCTCAGTTTGACTCTATAGCAGGGGTGTCAAACAGAAGGCCCAGGAGCCGGATCTGGTCTGAGGGGTACTTAGATCTCACCCACAGGGCCGTGGAAACAGCGAAGGAGTGGCCCACGGTGCATTTGCCACTGAAAACGGAGCTCGGGAGGTACGCCTCCATTTTTGCTGGCAGACGGTTCCAGGAGGCTGTAACAGCCCAAAATGGAGCCTAGGGTGGAGTTACAGGTGCTCCCGACACAAATGATGTCCAACTGGCCACGCTCCTGGGCCACCCCTGACCCCCAAGGTCAAATGTAACCCTGATGTGGCCCTCAATGAAATCGAGTTTGACACCCCTGCTCTATAGCATTCCAAATGAGTAAAACGGTGATGGTAGTTTTCATCGGATTTTATTGTTATGCTTTTCTTACCACTGTTCAGGTGAAAATTAAATTTCCTAATGAGTTATGACAATCCCTAATAGGATGCACGGAAAGATTTGGGCTGTGAGGGAGTAACACCACTTCTCCATCCCGTGTGATGGAAAGTATAAGTGTTTTTTGTAGCTCATTAGCAAAAGTAACTTTGACTAATGTATCATGCCCTCATTATGCAAATGACAGCTCAATGATATATTTTTTTCAGTTCCTTTCATGAAATATCAATGACGCGCATGTAATTGGGAAAAATAATATTGAAATTTCCTTCCTTCCTTCTTTCCTGATAGATGTTATTTTTAATCACATCTTTAAAAAAATAACCCCCCAAAAAACAATGATTCTTAATGACTGCTATTAACTTGAGCTTTGTGAAACAGCCTTGAATATTTTTTTTCTTTATTATTCAATTCAGTTAGGAAAGTGATAGTTCAACAGTCTGTCTCTTTTCACAAGTGAAAATTATTGATTCTCGAATACTGTCTGGAATCTGTCTGGAATCCTCACTGTATATCGGACATTAATGCAATTGAGTCCAGAAGTATTTCACGAGAAGTGTCCTCCACTCCTCTGCTCGCAACAGAATATCCTACACCATCAGGCTTGAAATTTTGGGCTTGGACAACCTAGAACTACGACACCTACAGTTGGACTTAAGCGTAGTACACAAAATTATCCACTACAACGTCCTACCTGTCAATGACTACTTCAGCTTCAACCATAACAATACATGAGCACACAACAGATACAAACTCAATGTAAAATGCTCCAAATTTGATTGCGGAAAATACGACTTCAGCAACAGAGTGGTCAGTGCCTGGAATGCACTACCCGACTCTGTCGTTACATCTTCAAATCCCCATAACTTTAACCTTAAACTGTCTGCTGTTGACCTCACCCCATTCCTAAGAGGTCTGTAAGGGGCCACCATCATGCCTACCGTCCCTCTCCTACTGTCCCCATTTATTCATACCCGTTTCATTCATACTCATCTTTGTGCTTATACCTATTATCTTGTAAACGATTGACAAATCGAATAAGTAAATAAATAAATAAAGTGAATAATGTAGTTTGTTTGTGCTTCTGGAAAACCCGCCCTCCATTCTGAAAAGAGGCCCAATAGAAGATGTCTGCAGCCTCTGCATTCTTTATTTATATATTCTTCATAAAACTAATCTAAACTAATTTTCAATATCTAATTTTGAAAATAGGGAGCTTAAGAAAGCCAAGCAGGACTAGATTAGGGTTTAGACTGAATTAGGGATTAGAATTTATTAGGCAAGGGGCAGCAATTCACTTAAACTCTGGCGAGATAAATGTTTGAATTGATGTCAGTTTTTGTTACATTGTGTAATTTTCTAGTATTATCATTTATCTTTATTATCTTCTATACTAACCCTTCTTATTGAAAGAATCATTGTTGTTGCTGTTGTTGTTGTTATTATCATTATTTCATTTGTATTATGTTGATTTGTATATAGTGAAAAATTCCCTGTGTGTCTAATCACACTTGGCCAAATAAAATTTAATTTAATTCAGTTCAATTTCACTTTTAAAAATATACATCCTTTGTTTCCTAAACAGGGAGGTGAATCCTAGTTGTCATAAGTCATATCTATCTATCTATCTATCTATCTATCTATCTATCTATCTATCTATCTATCTATCTATCTATCATCTATCCATCCATCCACCCACCCATCCACTCATCTATCCTATCATCCATGCATCCTTCCATCTATCCATCTCTCTCTTTCCATCCATCATCCATATATCCTATCATCCATCCATCTATCCATATCTCTCTATACATACATACATACATACATACATACATACATACATACATACATACATACAGTAGATACATACATACATCCTATCATCCATGCATCTATCTATGCATCCATCTATTCATGCATCCATGTCTGTCTGTCTGTCTACCTATCTATCTATACATACATATCTATCTATCATCCATCCAGCTAGCCATACATTCATACATACATACATACATACATACATACATACATACATACATACATACATACATCTACCCATCTATCCTATCATCCATCCATCCATCCATCCATCCATCCATCTATCCATCTCTCTCCCTCTCTCTCTCTCCCTCTCTCTCTCTCTCTCTCCCTCCATCTACCCATCTATCCTATCTCTCTCTCTCTCTCTCCACAGGCACAAAATGCGTACTTGGAAAGAAAGAAAGAAATTACAGGCTGAAGAATGTCAGGATCAGATAAAAAGTGCCTGCTAATTGTTAGCTGTCAACAACTAAAAATCCCAAGCCTCTGATCGATTTGTGCATACACAAGTGTGCTTGTGTGAACAATCTGCATTGCCAACTCTAAGCCCAATGATTAATTCAAAGAGGCCGTCCAAGGAACAGGATTGCATCTCCCTCTGAGGAGCATTTAGAGGAGGGGAGACGACTAGATTTTGAATTCAAGGGCCCAGAGAGCTCCCACCCACCCCTCCAAAGTTCAGATAAAGCTATTTCCTCCGGCAAAATGGAGCTGGCCGTTAAGGTCCAGCCAACAAGCCGAGAGTGAAAAGCTAATGCGCCCAGAGCAACTTGGCCAGGGAAGCCGTTTGGAAAAGCCACTAAAGCGAAGGTATAATTAAATGTTTGAGAGTGGCAAACAGGCCTGGAAATCTTTTCCCTTTGACCTTATTTTAAATCACCTTTCAAATGCTTTAGTCCCAAGAGGATATTTGAGCCCTGACCCTTTCTCCTTCCACTGAGTTGCTCGATGGGCTAGCTTGTATAATGCGGTCAGCCTAATCCGGAAACTTGACTCCTCGGAGCACTGAGCTATTCAGCAAATTCTTCAAAGACTTCAGGAATCACATTTCGGTTTTTTTCCCCCTTCGTTTCCATCCCCCCACCCCCACCCGTAATTTCTCCACTCTCTTCTACGTGCTTTTTGAATAAAAGGGGGCTTGCTTTTACATTAAGGGAGAACAGGAAGGAAGGAAGGCTTGGAAACAGAAGACCACAGACCCGCAGAGATGCTTTTTGCACTTGAGAACTCGCTCCAAAAAGGATTTTCTTTTTTTTTTTTGAAATTTTATTGTATTTTAATTGAACAAAAACACACAAAAAAAGAATCATCCTTCATTACATCTTGTAGAAAGCATGTCAATTGGTTACAGATAACTTTTGTGCGTTTCTTCCACAGTCATTACTTATAGTTCGTATTAGATTATACACTTTAAGTCAAAAATCTTTGTATATCTTGCTATCAAGGTACCACAATTCTCATTTGACTACAATTATTTGAACATGTTTTTACCTCAAATCATTCATACCTAAAGACACAACCAGATAATTTTATCGGCTTCCCTCCGCACTTTGTTGATTGAAGGGTCTCTCAGATAATCTCCTTGCCCACCAGTTGCTACTAAAGTTAACTTGTCTTTGTTTGTCAATCTTGCTTCTGAAAAAAATTCTCTTCTTATGTCTATCATCATTAATATTTTTTTCTCTTCTGTGTCCTGGAATCTGGGGTAGAGCTCCAATTCGTTGAATTCCCTTTTCCACATTCCCTTTCCATTTTCAGCCACATTTGCTCCATTAATAAATTCTTCTATTGTCTTATCTTTATCTTCTATATCTTCATTCTCCCCTTTAATTTTGGGGGCTCCAACCCCATCATCTTTTGCTGCGAGGAAGACTAGTCTTTCCAGCTTCTTCTCAATTCTCCCATATCCTTCCAATAGATTTTGAATTCCAGCCAAGATATTTTGAAATTTTAAGGTTTCCTCATCTAAGTATTGACCCATGTTTCCAAAACAGAAGAGAGAAAGAAAAAGAAAGAAAAACTAATAATGACTTGGGATAGGGAGATGTTGTTTGATGGTGTTAAAAGGCAACATCATAGAATGTAAGCTGTTCAAAAAAAGCTGCCTTTTGCAATTGACTGGCGGTGAATGTGTCAATGACAATGGGGTTCAAGTGGTGCTTCCAGATATTTTGGAATTGCACTCCAGACGCCCATTTCTATTGGAACTACCTTTGTTTTGTGCTGCCACAGTTGTTCTATTTCTATTTGCAAGCCTTTACGATCGTCCATCTGATTTAATGCTTCTCCGCGTTAAAAATTTGCTACCGGTAACTCACTCACCTGTAAAACATCATACTTAAAATCAACTTCTTGGTAACTGCACAAAGGAATGCGAAGAAGATACTTCACGCATCTTCCATCGGAATGGAATAGCATGGATTCCAGAAACAGAATTCCAAAGGCAAATCTTAAATCACTGGCATCCCTGTAGGTTTAAGGTCCAAGAAAATATTCTGAAAAAAAAATCCACGGGGTGGATCATTCTTATTGTAGCTTGCAGGTATTAATTTATTCATGTCCTTTCTTTTCTTTTTAAAATTATGGTTAGTCTATGAAATGTGCAGCCGTTTCAGGGCACCCTTTCAATTTATATTGCATTATGCTCGTGGCAGTGAAACTTCTGACATTGACTGGTTGAGAGGGTGTGAAGCACAGAATATTTATGAATTTTCTAGTGGCTCGTGGGGGATGGGCGGCGGGGGGGGGAGGGAAACTTGCTGGAATATTTGCAGTCCAAGATGCATGAAGATTTGAAAAGCTTTCTTGGGTCACAGAGAGCGATATTTTATTTTCCACGTGGCCAACCAGAACTAAAATTAGAACAGGCCAATAGGAACCATCAACAGCCCCCCTTATAGTTTCACCCCCTCCCTTCTCCAACTTCGTGTTAGAAAGGTGGAATATCCTTGAATTCAAAGGGTTTTTTTTTAAAAAAAATCCGGGTCTTTTCAAGCAACATTTAGGGATGCAAATTAAATGCACTGCCCAGATAAGTTACAGGAGAGGGGGGGGGAGAAAGAGAAAGAGAGAGAGAGAGAAAGAGAGAGAGAGAGAGAGAAGAGACAGGAGAAGACAGTGAATTGGACTGTTGTGAAGGAGAAATTGGTTTCCACGTGGTTGATTCCATCAACATTTCCACAGATTTATACAGATTATCAGAGTTGGAAGGGACATTGTAGGTCATCTAGTCCAACCTTCTCTCCCCCACCCAAGCATTTCTGACAGATGGCGGCCCAGTCTCTTCTTGAAAGCTTCCAGTGATGAAGCTCCCACAACTTCTGAAGGCAACTTCTGTTCCATGGGTTGATTGTTCTCATTGCCAGAAAATTTCTCCTTATTCCCAGGTTAAAGCTCTCCTTGGTCAGTTTCCATCCATTGTTCCTTGTCTTTCTTTCGGGTGCTTTGAAATATAGCTTGATCCCCTCCTCTCTGTGGCAGCCCCTCAAACATTGGAACACTGGTAATATGTCACCCCTTAGTGCTTCTCTTCACTAGACTAGCCATGCCCAGTTCCTGCAACCATTCATCGTATGTTTTAGCCACTAATTGTCCTGGTTGCTCTGCTCTACACTCTTTCTAGAGTCTCAACATCTGTTTTGTAGCGTGGTGACCAAAACTGGATGCAGTACTCTAGATGTGGCTTTATTAAGGCTTTATAGAATAATACTTCACTTGATCTTGATTGTATCCCTCTGTTAATGCAATTTAGGATTGCCACTTAGGATCTCTGGGTAACTGTCTTTTCCCCCTTCCCTTTCAAGCAAAGAACTACAGGAATATCGGTGAGTTCACCAGGGCAATTCTGTGAGCAAAACAGCTCCACAGCAGAACTACAGATTACACACAGCTGGTTAAATCTTATTTTATCAATTTTATTTTGCCAGAAAAGGTGGCTTGGACCGTGACCTGACAAAAGCGCGCCAACAAAACCACATTGCTAAAACCGCGACGTCATCACCGCGACGTCATCACCGCGACGTCATCACCGCGGCGACAACAGCGCGGCGACAGAAGGGCGCTTTACAACAGCGCGGCGACAGCAAGCTGATTTAAGTTAAGGTAAGGGTTAGGGTTAGGTTTAGGGTTAGGTTTAGGGTGAGATTTAGGGTTAGCGTTATGTTTAGGATTAGGTTTAGGGTTAGGTTTAGCTTTTGAATGCTAGTAAAAGCATTTTGCTGAGCGCTTCGGAAAGTGCGGATTTGCCCTCCGCGGTTATGTCGGCACGCTAGGGTCGCATTTTGCTTAGCGCTTCGGACGGCGCGGATTTGCCCTCCGCAGTTATGTCAGTGCGGAAAAGGGCTTCGCGGTTTTGTCGGTGAACCGGCTTGTACTGTATGAGGGTTACACACCCCATGGAAATGATTCAGAAGGGCTTGGCATCTCAAGTCAGCTATATGTGTTTTTCATTGTAGTGGTTGGCGTTTTTTCAGGCTCTGTAAGAACACGGAGAAAACAAATCCCACTGAATTAAATTGCTTTTAATTGTTTTTAAAGTTATTACAACCTTTAAAGCAATGACAACCTTTCTCCCCAGACTCATTATGGCATCTGAAAAAGTCAGGTGGTTTTTAATAATAACAGTACCGGGCGTGTGTTTGTGTAAAGTCCAAATAATTTCTCCCTAATTGTTTATAAAGAGAGCACAGACTACATTTGTAATTAGTTGCATTCAATCATTCTCATTCCTAGTCCATACTATTCAAAGATGTGAGTGCACATGCATATGACTCTCAGAGATTGGAAACCTTATACACTGAAAAACCAATCTATACGATCTCAAATTCTAAACTGTTGTTGTTGTTGTTAGTTGCAAAATTGTGTCTGACCCATCGCGACCCCATGGACAATGTTCCTCCAGGCCTTCCTGTCCTCTGCCATCCTCTGGAGTCCATTTAAGCTCATGCTGACTGCTTTGGTGACTCCATACAGCCACTTCATTCTCTGTCATCCCCTTCTTCTTCTTTTGCCCTCAATCATTCCCAGCATGAGGCTCTTCTCCAGTGAGTCCTTCCTTCTCATTAGGTGGCCAAAGCTTTTGAGTTTCCTCTTCAGGATCTGGCCTTCTAAAGAGCAGTCAGGGTTGATATCCTCTAGGACTGACCAGTTGGATGGCCTTGCAGTCCAAGGGACTTGCAGGAGTCTTCTCCAGCACCATAATTCAAAGGCCTCCATTCTTTGGCACTCAGCTTTTCTTATGGTCCAACCTTCCTAGCCATACATTGCAACTGAGAAAACCATAGCCTTGACTATACACACTTTTGTTGGGAGGGTGATGTCTCTGCTTTTCAGGATGCTGTCTAGATTTGCCATAGCTTTCCTCCCCAGGAACAAGTGTCTTTTAATTTCTTGGCTGTAGTGTCCATCTGCGATGATCTTGGAGCCCAGGGAAATAAAATCTGTCACTACCTCCATTTCTTTCCCATCTATTTGTCAGGAATTGAGAGGGGTAGATGCCATGATCGTAGTTTTCTTAATGTTGAGTTTCAAGCCAACTTTTTAGCCAATTACTAAAATATTAGTAATCCACTATTACTAATAGAAGTCCATAATGGGCAGAAATATTCCAAGTAACTTTCTTGAACCCAGCCATCAGTAATGTTATCAACTCTTAAATAAACATGATGATGCATTCTGTCAACTTAAATGTTTAACTTTAGAAGATCCCCCTCTGAGTATAAGGTCCATTACAGTTACCTTTATGACTTAAGGCAGTTGGTTTGAGGAGGTTTAGTTTTTTCTTGTATCTATATCCTGGCTATGATTTCTATATTCTGAACTCCTAGGACCATTCAGAATTCCACAGCTTCAGAGATACAAGAAATAAATCAACCCCTTCCAAACATGTTTCAGTATCTACACTGGAAGATTGAATAACAAGCAAATTACAAATTTAGCATAAGCCTAACCATGGGTGGTTGTGTTTCCATAGGAAAAGCAAGGCAGTTGTTAAGATTATAAACAATGCTATAAACCTGAGATACAGTAGCATTAAATAGTATTAAAAAAATAATAAAGCAAATTGAGGAGTATCATGGAAGGATAAAGGGCGGTGTGCTCAGCCTCTAAGCAATTCTGGTGCTTTCCGAGGTACTGAAACAGTGGCCTTATCTGCTGAGCAAATTCACAGTACACTTTTGGTTCTCCTCAATATCTGATTTTGTACATGTTCATGCTTACATGCTGTTTCCTTTTGAGAACAAGAAGTTGAAAAGGTGTGCTAATAAGCAAAAGACATCACGTAGAGAAGAGGGGGGAAAACGAGAAAGATAAAGCAATAGAACTTAGACTTATATACCGCTTCACAGCACAGTGCTCTAACTGGTTGACATAGCCTGTTGCCCCCAACAATCTGGGTCCTCATTTTACCAATCTTGGAAGAATGGAAGGCTGAGTCAGCCTTGAGCTGGTGAAAATCGAACTGCCGGCAGTCAACAGAGTTAGCTTGAAATACTGCATTCTAACCCCTGCACCACCACGCCTTATGAATCTACCTTACAACAATACCATTAGCTATTCTTCTTTCAAGGAACGTGGTTGCTCAGTGGCTAAGACGCTGAGCTTGTCGACCAGAAAGGTCGGCAGATCGGCAGTTCGAATCCCTAGTGCCGTGTTGTGGAGTGAGCTCCCATAACTTGTCCCAGCTTCTGCCAACCTAGCAATTTAAAAGCACGTAAAAATGCAAGTAGAAAAATAGGGACCACCTTTGGTGGGAAGGGAAGAGCACTCCGTGTGCCTTCGGCATTGAGTCATGCCAGCCACATGACCACAGAGATGTCTTCAGACAGTGCTGGCTCTTTGGCTTTGAAACAGAGATGAGCACTGCCCTCTAGAGTCAGGAATGACAAACAGATATGTGTGAGGGGAACCTTTACCTTTTATTCTTCTTTCACACTATTTTTCCCCCTGCAAGCCTTCCTTAGTAAAAGTTTAATTTCTTAATTTTTATTTCCTTGGTTGGCCTCACCAACCAGGTTCTTCCTTGGATGATAATGCTTGTCCCCGTAGCTGAAGAAGGACAGTCTTATTCTAGACATCTAGAGCCGAGGTGGCACAGTGGGTAGAATGCAGTACTGCAGGCTACTTCAGCTGACTGTTATCTGCGGTTCAGCGGTTCAAATCTCACCAGGCTCAAGGTTGACTCAGCCTTCCATCCTTCCAAGGTGGGTAAAATGAGGACCCGGATTGTTGTTGGGGGCGATATGCTGACTCTGTAAACCGCTTAGAGAGGGCTGAAAGCCCTATGAAGCGGTATATAAGTCTAACTGCTATTGCTATTGCTATCTTATAGCATTCAACTTTTATTTATTTCCAAGAATGTGGGCATTGAACCTTAGTCTCTGGTAGCTTCTCATCATCCAACTTTGTTCATCTTCAAAGCCAAGTGTGAAGGCAGTCTAAAGTCACAGCATTCCCCCCCCCCACTCCCCGCAGTAGAGTATCTGTGAAGATTCATGATAGGAAAGATAAAACAAACATCCAAATAATGTTTCAGCAACTGACTGATGGAGCAGGAGGAACCGATCTTCTCTATTTCCTTTGCAAGCCGCTTCGTTGCACTTTGTATGTATCTACCAGCTGTTATGATTATGCTTTCACATTAGGGGCTCCAGATTATGAATATTTGTTGCAATTGATGGCAGTCTTCATGCAAGATGTGTTCTGTAATTTTCAGGCTGCTCCACAACTCCATATCCTATTTATTCCACTACAGTTCGGGCACAGTGGTTTTAGAATTGAGTTGTGTTCTGAGATATGGCTGGGTGGGGTGGGGTGGGGAATCTATCTGTTTTTCAAAATGCACACACGCACACTCATAACTCTTGTGCAGCTGCAAAATGATTTTATAAAAGGACTTTATGAAAAGTCATGAATTTATTGGAATTCCATGGTGCAAATATTTCATTCGCTGACTTTAAATTAAGAGGAGCCACGAGAATAAGCAGAGTCTGGAAAGGATAGGAAAATGGAAGTTTCATCAATGCATTTTATTTTCCCTCTTCCCTTGTAAATTACATTATAATATTTTAGTCCTGATTCACATTCTAATATGTCGGATTATATATTAAAATTCTACTTTGCAAATGCTTAGCTCAATATAGTGGAATGCAGCCCTTAACCTCAAGGTGTTTAGTAGCATAATACAGGACACGGGAAAGCTTTGAAACTTTCTCTTCTCTTCCCCCATTTAAACAATTCTGTTTATTGAAATCTGTTGAGGCAGCATATCAGTTTCATCTAGTGGAAATCATTATAAAACACCAGAATATTGAATCTCAGGTTTTTTTTTTTCATATATCAAGAATCTCTAATAAGAGGCTGAAAGTGTTGGTGTTTTTTTTTTAAGCAGAAATAACTTGGTTGAAATGTGACCTGTTCATAACTTGAGAATTAGATCTTCCTATTCCGGATTTCATCGTATAATAAATTTTGGATGAGATTTGACAGAGGTCATATGGATTCTGATGTTTTTTTAAAAAATTGTTTACATATGGGTGCTATTTGATTATTTTTAGCCTCTGAATCTATTGAAATGACTGAATCTCTCTCTCTCTCTCTCTCTCTCTCCCTCCTTCCCTCCCTCTGTCTCTCTCTCTATCTATCTCTCTGTGTCTCTCTCTTTCTCTCTCTCTGTCACAGTCTCTCTATCTCTGTCTCTCAGTCTCTCTGTCTGTCTGTATCTGTCTGTCTGTGTCCCTCCCTCCCTCTGTGTGTGTGTATGTGTGCATGTGTGTGTGTCTGTGTGAGTCACTTTCTACTAAGCTTTGCCCAACTGTATTAATTTGCCCAATCAATGCAGGCAGCTTACCTGGACGATATTAAATCTTGAAAGCATATCTCACAATATTTCTGGAACTTAGATTTTGTTTTGTTTTAATCTTGAGAAATAGAAATGTACCATAGATTTGTTTAGTCCAAAAGGAAATAAATCCTGTCCAGAAGTTAACCTTTAAGCTTTATATGTCCAGGGTTAATTTAAGGTCAGCTTCAAATGGACATTTACTTCCGTAATGCTGAAGGTTAAGGCCTTTACAGGAGTAATGTCAGTGTTTTCTCTCTCTAATTACCCTTAGGTGGCAGGTAACATATAGGCTTGGAGGTATAAATGAGATTAGGAGAAACACTTACTGGAGTTGACCAGGATAATGCTTAAGATAGCAATAGCAATAGCAGTTAAACTTATATACCGCTTCATAGGGCTTTCAGCCCTCTCTAAGTGGTTTCAGAGTCAGCATATTGCCCCCAACAACAATCCGGGTCCTCATTTTACCCACCTCGGAAGGATGGAAGGCTGAGTCAACCCTGAGCCGGTGAGATTTGAACAGCCGAACTGCAGAACTGCAATCAGCTGAAGTAGCCTGCAGTGCTGCATTTAACCACTGCGCCACCTCGGCTCTTGCAAGATATGAGACACACGTATAAGACTGTTGCATAAACAGAGGCAAAGAATCAAAGTCACATCAAGTATTAGTACCACTTTATAAAGCCTTAGTAAGACCACACCTGGAATACCGCATCCTGTTTTGATCACCACATTACAAACAAGATGATGAGAGTTTGGGAAAAGTGGCAGAGAAGAGCAACTAAGACGATTAAAGGGCTGGATACCGAAGCATATGAAGAACGGTTGCAAGATTTGGCTTTGGCTAGTCTAGAGAAAAGAAGGACCAAGGGTGACATTATAGCAGCATTCCAGTATTTGAGGAGCTGCCACAAAGAAGAAGCACCTAAGCACCAGAAGGCAAGACAAAAAACAATGGGTGAAAACTAATCAAGGAGAGAAGCAATCTGGAATTAAGGAGAAACTTCCTAAAAGTGAGGACCATTAACCAGTAGAACAGAAGTTGCCTTCAGAAGTTGTGGGTGCCTCATTACTGGAGGTTTTTAAGAAAAGACTGGACAGCCACTTGTCTGAAATGGTATAGGATCACCTGCTTGAGCAGAGGGCTGTGTTAGCAGCAGCAATAGCACTTAGACTTATATACCACTTTATAGTGCTTTACAGCCCTCTCTAAGTGGTTTACAGAGTCAACTACTTGCCACCAACAATCTGGGTCCTCATTTTTACTAACCTCGGAAGGTTGGTGGGCTGAGTCAACCTTGAGCCTGGTGAGATTTGAACTGCCAAACTGCTGGCAGGCAGTGATCAGCAGAAGTAGCCTGCAGTACAGCCTTCTGACCACTGTGCCAGAAGCCCTCCAAGGTCCCTTCCAGCTCTGTTCCGATTCTAACCATAAAGCCCATGTGCCTTCCCCATGAGACCTATGGGCAGCAAAGAGAGACATCGATAGATCCGGAGATTGCATTCAGAAAGCCTCGAAGGAATGGAGAAAAAAGGAATAATCCAAACCACAAAGCGGGGGGGGGGGGGAAGCAATTACCACTTGCTATAACTTTCTATAGGTGCCAGGAAACAGACATCGCGCAAAACACTAAAACTCAACTTTATTGATGGAGTCTGTAATAGCAGAATCTTGAAAGCCTCTCCGCATTTCTCTCCATCTTCAGTAAAATGAGTCAGAGCAGGATAGTCTTTCTTTTCTTTTTCTTTTTTTTTTTTTTTGCTTTCTTGTTTTCCCAACCTAAGCTCGCATTTTACTAACGGCTGTTTTTCAAGGTCATCTTGTCACCTCCATCTTCCTTGAGTCTTCACGCCGCCTGGGTTCAGCTCGATGCTCAGGGCTCAGGACCCTGGACAGCACCCCAGAGTAAGGGGGAGCTGGTAGTGTTTTTAAAGAGGATTCACATTAACGTCAGGATTCCAAGTAGCACCCTTAATGAAAGAAGACTCCGAGGCTTGAGGTGCCTCAAAGTTCCATTTTATTAGAGTTGTCATATTGGCACATCTGGGAAAACCCGAATCTGAAAGTTTCCCGGTTTTTCTCACCCAAACAAAAGTTCAAGTCCCTGCCCAGCACCCACATGTCCATCACACGCCCCAATCAGTCACTGTCCCAACTGGAAATGCCCCCCAGTCACCTCATTGCAGCTGCGGGGCCAGATGACCTTGGCTTTCTGAGAAAGAATGTTGTTATGGCTAAATATCACCCAACTCTGTACAATCCCCCCTCCCACATTCCCACAGTAGAAAATGTGGCAGGCCTGAAGTCCCAATGTAAAAGACGGTTTCCATGCCTGACACATCTCTATGCTCCTCTGAAATAGGGGGAGAGATACAGAAACAGTGAAGAGGAAGCACCTGTCAAAACTATGAGGCTTTCGATTAAGCCAAGGCTCCAGGAATAGAGCAAGATCAGGGAACAGGATCAATCAGACTGACCTTCGGGTCTTCTGCAGTTTCAATATGAATAGTTCACACTTGGAATCCTGCATCCAGTTTTGGTCGCCACGATGAAAAAAAAAAAAAGATGTGGAGACTCTAGAAAGAGTGCAGAGAAGAGCAACAAAGACGATTAGGGGACTGGAGGCTAAAACATATGAAGAACGGTTGCAGGAATTGGGTACATCATGACATCGATGATCACATAATGTTCAATGAACCCACAAGTGTACAGCTGCTATCTTTGACTCCTGGCCAAAATAAGAGCGAAATAAAATTTACTCATCCGAGAGAGAGAGAGAAAAAAAGAGAAAGCTTTCTTCCAAATAGAGTTATTTTATGAACCCCATCAACAACTTTGAAAATACAAGTAGAGGCAGGGATTTCCCCCCCCCTCCCCCACATACACACCTTTCTTTGTCAAAGAAAGATTAAAAAATTCAGCCAGGCTCAAGAACTTGAAAACAAAATGTTGATGAGGATTATCTTCTTGGTTGAAGAAATCCTTCCCTAAAACCACATTCCAAGAACCTATTGAACTGTGGACACTTTGATACTGGAATGTCCATATTTTATCTTTTCGCTAGACCTGTGTCTTCTTTATAAACATCAATGTTGTCTTTATTCTGTTTTAGCCGCCACGATGTAAAAAAGACGTGGAGACTCTAGAAAGAGTGGAGAGAAGAGCAACAAAGAGGATTAGCAGACTGGAGGCTAAAACATAGGAAGAATGATTGCTGGAATTCAGTACGCCTAGTTTGATGAAAAGAAGGACTGGGGGAGGGCATGATAGCAGTGTTCCAATATCTAAGGGGCTATCCCAAAGAAGAGGGACTCAACCTATAGAAATTTGGTGCCCATTGTGTTGTAAGTCAAGGCACTATATTGAATTTATATTTTACCAACAAAGAAATAAAGGGAGACTGGTATAGATCTATTTCAAACTATTTAGCTTTCGTCAGCTAGCCGTACCCTTCTGGGATTCGAACCCTGGCTACTTGCATATTAGGTAGATGCATTAACCTCTAAGCCACAGGCTCTCCTCACTTTGTTAGCTATACCAGGGGAGATATTAAATGCGGGATTTTGGGGGGGGGAGGGGCTGAAAGGCGAAAGTGGAAACAGTATGCTCTGTCCCATATTTGGGTAGACCCCGATAGACCACTCTTCCCGGAAAAAACATTCAAGGTGCTACGGTTACAAGCAAGGGTTGTGTTCTCCCCTAAGCTTCCTGAGGAAGCATAAATCACAATCTTAGACCCCAAAAACCTCTTTTATTTATGTGGCTGTAAATTAAGGTCATTAACAGTCTGCAAGGCTTCACAAGCAGTCTCTGAAGGTTCCTACAGATGTCTGCTTGAGTTGCCACAGTCCTTCAGGGTATTGTTGATAAACACCCACCTTAATCTCCCTGGGAATGCTGCCAAAGACCTCATTGTCAAATGCAGAGCAAGGCCAAACTTAGCACAGAGTCAAACAGAACCTTTCAAAGCTTGAACCGATCAGATGAACTAATTGCTTCCTGCAAAAGCTCCTGTTCGCTCCTCTTTTATGTCTTATGGGAGGGGTCAATCATCTCCAAGCCTTACTCCCAAGTCGACCCTGTTTTCTTAATTGTTCTTACCTTCTGGCAGCTCTGCGCATGCACACACTGGGAACAGGCTCCCGCTGTTCGTCTGCCTCGCTGATGTCAGACTCCCGAGACTCTGGAGGCAGCAAATAACTGTCAGATGGCCTTGGCCCCCTCTCTGCCTCCGATGCAGAGCCCTCGTCCGAGCCTTCCCCAGACTCCAGGACTGGCCCATGTTCCTCCCCCATCTCCTCACTGCCTGAATCTGCTCCCAGCTCTGCGGACCACAAGAGAATGTAAACTGGTAGGTGAGCTGGAAGTTTTGTAGAACGGGGATGAGGGAGGCTTGTATTCAGAATGGGCACCTCTCAGTATTAAGATGAACTCATTCATTGTACACACCCAGGAGAGAGAGAGGTTAAAAATCCCTTGGATTTTGCTTAGTGGTCTTTAGACCTTTGATACTGAGCTCCGTGCTAGTCATTGTCCTTATTCCAGGCACTGGTGTGGGAAACTGAAGTTCTCTAAACTCCCCACTCACAACTACACAGTAGTGTTGTCCAGTTTTTGCACAGAGCCTTAGTAGATATGCAATGGGAATGTATAGCTCCTCTTACATATATTCCTTTTCCTCCTCCTCCTCTTCTTCCTCCTCCTTTTCCTCCTCTTTCTCCTTCCCCATCCCCTTCTCCTTCTCTTCCTCTTCCTCCTCTTCATTCTCCTTCTCTCTTCCCTTCTCCTCCTCCTTTTCTTTCTCCTTCCACATCCCCTCCTCCTTCTCCTTCTCTTCCTCCTCCTCCTCCTTTTCCTTCTCTTTCTCCGCCTTACCTCTTCCCTTTCTCTTTCCTCTCCTTCTCTTCCTTCTCCTTCTTCTCTTTTTCCTTCTGCTTCTCCTTCTCCCTCCCTTTCCTTCTCTTCCTTCTCCCTTTTCTCTCTCTCCCACTTTCCTGTTCACGCTACCCCCCCCCCCCCCAAATCAGACTTCGATGCTAGCAATTGATAACAGGTTTCCAAAATTTGGATCTGTGGCGGGATTATTATAACGTGCAGACATGGAAAAGATCAGGTGGCTAGGTACACCACATCCCCAGGGCTTTTAGATAAAAGTGTGTGTGTGTGTGTGTGTGTGTGTGTGTGTGTATCTGGTAGACTCAACAGGTAGGAGGACAGGTGTGTTGCAAGAAGGGTAGGTATCATTTGAGTACCTGTCATGCATCCAGCTCAATTTCCTCTGCAGCTGCGGACCTCGATTGCAGGAAATCTGCCAGGCCATAACCTTCATTTAGAGAAGGGGTTGGACTGAAATCACTCCAAAGAAAGTGATTTTAGGTCGACTTGTAGCTCGGAAACACATTAAACCACACCGAAAACACAAACACCTTTCCTTCCCTCTCTCTTTTCTCTTTTCTTCCTTTGGCTGTCAGCCAGGCGGGGGTGAGGCTAGTTCGCCCTTAGGATCATTGCCAATTGATTTTGTGTAGCACGCTAAAAAGTACTGAGGGAGATTTTCAGGGTTTTTGTCTCAGTATGACTCGCTCTTAAAGATTTCCATTTGTAGTATTGATTTTTTTATACTTTTATTCTCCCCCCCCCCCCCCCACATCTTTCCTGTGCTGAGCAGGGCTTGCCACTTAAGGAAGAAATAGCAAGGATTCTTCTAAGGCAAAATGGACTCCCTGCCATTCTTTCGCGGACTCTCTCCTGCAGAGGGGGGGAAAAAATAAATCTAAGGCTGGAAATATCATTCACTCCTGATTCTCGCTGGTTCTTTTGCAAAGCGAAATTAAGCATAAAAGTTGTGATCTGACAAAGGGGGGGGGGGTGTTATAACAACTTTTGATCTGGTTATTGTTTATTTATCATGAGGGAAGACACCCACTCCGAGAAGAATGAAATATTTTGAGAAATATTTAAAAAGGCAGAATGTTATATATTCCCTGGATGATAAAAGAAGACCTATACAAAATGGTTTGTACGTGGCACCTCCCGCTCGCAAGGTTATCGAAAATGAATAAGAACCAATCACCGCAAGGTTGGAAATGTAATTCATTGATGGATGGGAAATTCCTCTTTTAATTTTCAAGGTTTTACTCCAGGCCAGAGGTGGTATTCGGCTGGTTTCGACCGGTTCACTCAAACCGGTAGCAGAAATCTCAGGTGGGCTCTATGCAGTGGTGGGTTTCAAAAATTTTTGGAACCTCTTCTGTAGGTGCGGCCTGTTTCCGGGTCCACTGGTGGAACCTCTTCTAACCGGTTCGGTAGATTTGACGAACCAGTTCTACCGAACCGGTGCGAACTGGTAGGAACCCACCTCTGGCTCTATGTCATCCTATTTAGGCACTTTTTTTTGACACCGGATGCATGCGCGGAAGGCACACGCACCAGCAACGCACATGCGCGGAAGGCCAGGTGCATGTTCAAAAGGGGCGCGCGAGGGGCGAACCGGTGGTAACAAAATGTGAAACCCATTGCTCCTTCACTGGCACTTGTGTAGTTCTTGCTTCCTCCAACTTGCCCAGCTGCGTGGCTTGGCAACTGTGGATGCCCATGAGCATCAATGCTCATTGTCACCACGAGTCAGAAAGTTAAGAGAAAAGGGGAGCTAAAATAGCAATGAAGAGAAAGGCAAATATGAAGAGAGGCAGAGGAAAGGAAAACAATCCATTTTGAAGAAGCATGACAATTTAATGTTGGGTTGCTGTCATTGCTGGTATGTGCTAATTTTGAACCCAATATTAAAGCCCGGAAATATGGATGCAGGCCTAGTGTGAGTTGATGAGACTGTTGTATGCGCTGATAAATGGTACTTTGCTCTCTTATTCTATTGTGTCTTGGCAATCTGGTCTTTTATTGTTGGCCGCGGCTGCTTCTCAACTCCGCTGGATAATATTCTGGAGGCCGAGCTGAATTGTAATAAATAGGCGGTGTCTGGCCTCACGATGTTTTGCTAGTATAGTCAAATATATAGGAGAAGCTACAGGAAACAAAGGAAGTGTTTGTGAAGCCATAAAGCAACTATCACACATTATGGAGAGGGAGGGAACAGGATTTTATCATTCTCTCTCTTTTTTTGGGGGGGGGGGGTTAGGGAGGATTTGTTGACAAGTTCACTTTTCTTCACCACAGGAAAATTAAGAAACGCCCCGACCGAACCTTTTTAATACCCCAAACAAGTTGCCACTGCAGGAACTCAATTATCTCCATGGCAACCAAAACAAATAGTGAATGTTGCTTTCACCGCCTCCCGAGTATAAAAAAGGTGCATCTAAAATTAATTTATGACTTGGGATTGCCAACTTCATCTGAGAGAAGTGGTCTATATAGAGCACCCCGGAGGAGATATTAAAAAAAAAACACACACACACACACAGACACACAAAAGCGAAAATAAATAAAACAGACCCAACAATGGCACAATGGTGAGAGTGAATTCGAGTTTTCTTGAAGCAGGCTGCCAGGCGTGTGTGTTTGTGCATTGATTGATTTATTTGTTTGGAAAACATACACAACCACCGATCTTAAACATGTATTCCTACATAATATGCCCGAATCAGTAGTAAAAAAACACACTACTACTTCGCAGAACCGGTAATTAAAAAAACACTAAAAAAGTAAAAAGAAAAAATTCCAATTGTACATTGCACAGCTGATCTTCAGAACTTTTTTTTAAAACTTATTAAGGATTTATTTTACTACAGATTGTCCGGAAACGTGGAGGTTGGGGGGAGTCTGTTTTTGCTCCCATCATGGTTTCCCTGCTTGGTCAAAAATGGGGGGAGGGTACTGAGAAAGAAAAAAGGAAGGAAGGAAGGAAGGAAGGAAGGAAGGAAGGAAGGAAGGAAGGAAGAAAGAAGAGGGAGGGAGAAAGGAGAGGGAGGAAGGACTGCAAACCTGGCATTAGACGCAGCTTCAGAGGAGAATCCAGGACTGGAAGGGATCTGGAGGTCATCTAGTCCAATCCTGCTCCAGCAGGACATTGTTAAAGTGAGTTTCTCTCTTTTGAGCCCCCAGTTACACGACTACATAGCCACACCCACCTAGTCACATGACCCCACCAAGCCGCGTCCACCAAGCCACGCCCACAGAACTGGTAGTGAAAATGTTTAGATTTCACCACTGATGTATATGTGTATGTATACATATATACAAATATGCATATTTGCATATAGTCATACACACACACACACACACACACACAATACAATACAATAGCCAAGTTGGAAGGGACCTTGGAGGTCTTCTAGTCCAACACCATGGCTAGGCAGGAAACCCTATACCATTTCAGACAAATGGCTATCCAACATCTTCTTAAAGACTTGCAGTGTTGGAGCATACACAACTTCTGGAGGCAAGCTGTTCCACTGATTAATTATTCTAACTGTCAGGAAACTTCTAAGTTCTAAGTTGCTTCTCTCCTTGATTAGTTTCCACCCATTGCTTCTTGTTCTACCCTCAGGTGCTTTGGAGAATAGCTTGACTCCCTCCTCTTTGTGGCGACCCCTGAGATATTGGAAGACTGCTATCATGTCTCCCCTAGTCCTTCTTTTCATTAAACTAGATATACCCAGTTCCTGCAACCGTTCTTCATATGTTTTAGCCTCCAGTCCACTAATCATCTTTGTTGCTCTTTTCTGCACTGTTTCTAGAGTCTCCACATCTTTTCTACATCGTGGCGACCAAAACTGGATGCCAGATTCCAAGTGTGGCCTTACCAAGGCCTTATAAAGTGGTATTGACACTTCACACGATCTTGACATATATACTTATACACACACGCGTACGTATGAGTGTGTGTGGGTGTGGGTGTGTGTTTCGCGAAGGTTCTTTTTCAAGAGGAAACTGGACTTTCTGGTTTTTCTTTGAAGACCTTTAATTTCTCATCCAAGAAGCTTCTTCAGGTCAGACTGGATGGTGGGAATCGAAGGATTTGTATTCCTTGAAGACATCTAGACATTTGCATGCTTTTAGAGAAACGTTGAGGCCAAGGTAACAGTGTTCCGTACGCCTTTGCCGTTTAATCATGCCGGCCACATGACCACGGAGACGTCTTCAGACACTGCTCACTTTTCAGCTTTGAAACCGAAATGAGCACTGCCCCCTGGAGTTGGGGATGACTAGTACATATCGGCGGGGGGAAATTTATGATCTTATGAACCTGCCCAAAACTTCACATTTCAGAATTGTTCTCTGGAATTTCCTGGACCGTTTCATTGTCTTGTAGAAGCTCAAATTGCTGATTTTGCAGCTCAATTTATAGTAAAAAAAAAATCTGATAGATTCATACCCCATGGTATGTGTCCATTTATCAAGGTAAAATATTGCTGGAATCAATAATACATCAACAAAAGGATAATGAAAAACAGCATCATCTCAGATGCAGAACTAAAAGAAGAATTGTGTAATAGGATTAAAACATGGTGAAGCCTATACTGACCCAATAATAGTTGGCCTATAATCCATTTCGGGACGAAGGTGTCTTCATTTAAAACAGTGGCCCATAATCATAATGAAGTATCAGTACTGCTTTATAGATCTTTAGTAAGACCACACCTGGCATGTTTTGGTCACTATGTTTCAAAAAAGATGTTGAGATTTTGGAAAAAGTACCAAGAAGAGCAACTCAGTGAAGCAATTGACGTGATGTGCCAGTGCCTGGAGGATGTGAGGGTCTGGATGGGGGTGAACAGACTGGCTCTCAATCCTGACAAGGCCGAGTGGCTTGTGTTTTTTCCTCCCACAAATTGGCTTAGTATTCCATCTCTCAGGCTGGGGGGTGAAATTATACGCCCCTCAGACAGGGTGCGCAATTTGGGAGTCCTCCTGGACACACAGCTGACTTTAGATCATCAGTTGTCGGCTGTGACCAGGGGGGCATTTGCCCAGGTCCGCCTGGTGCACCAATTGCGTCCCTACCTGAACCGGGAGGATCTTACAACAGTCACTCATGCCCTCATGACCTCAACTCTGGACTACTGCAATGCGCTCTACATGGGGCAGCCCTTGAAGAGTGTTCGGAGACTCCAGCTGGTCCAGAATGCAGCCGTGCGAGCGATCATGGGTGCACCCCGGTACACCCACGTTACACCTATCCTCTGCGAGCTACACTGGCTACCTATTGGTCTCCGGATACGCTTCAGGGTGCTAGTTATTACTTATAAAGCCCTACATGGTATTGGACCTGGGTACTTGAGAGACCGCCTGCTGCCGATTACCTTCCACAGACCCATTCGATCCCACAGATTAGGCCTCCTCCGTATTCCATCTGCCGGCCAATGTCGGCTGGCAACTACTCGGAGGAGGGCCTTCTCTGTGGCTGCTCCGGCCCTTTGGAACGAGCTCCCCGTGGAGATTCGGACCCTCTCCACCCTTCAGGCCTTCCGGACGGCCGTGAAGACCTGGCTGTCCCAGCAAGCCTGGGGTTGAGTTCCCCCCCCTACTCGAATTTGCTGTGTCTGTTGTGCTTTTAAGTTGTTCGTATTGTCTGATTGTTTTTGTCTTACTTTTGTAATTTCCCCTCCCTTGGCTTTTGTTCAGCCGCCCTGAGTCCCTTCGGGGAATAGGGTGGCCTACAAATTGAATAAACTCCAACTCCAACTAAAATTATTAAAGGCCAGGAGGCTAAAACTTATGGAGACCAGTTGCAGGAATTGGATATGGCTAATCTAGAGGTGACATGATAGCAGTCTTCCAATATTTGAACAACTGCCACAAAGAAGAGGGGAATCAACCTGTTCTCCAAAGCACCTGAAGGCAGAACAAGAAGCTACCGATGGAAACTAATCAAGTAGAAATGCAAGCTGGAATTAAGGAGAATCTTCCTAACAGTGAAGACAATTAACCAGTGGAACAGCTTGCAGCTAGAACTTGTAGGTGCTTCACCACTGGAGGCTTTTAAAGAAAGACTGGACAACTATCTGTCTGAAATGGTATAAGATCTCCTGCTTGAGCAGAGGGTTGGACTAGAAGACCTCCAAGGTCCTTTCCAGCTCTACTCTGATTGAATCTAACCTGCAGAGTCCATGCACGGTGTAAATAGATATAGAGTTAATTGAAGGTTGGGGGGAACTGAATTATGTGTCTTGTATTCCTAGTCCAGATTCTAACAACTGCATGTGTACACATAGGATAGGATAGAATTAGTGTAGAGTAGAAAAAGAATGAAGAATAGAATAGAATAGAATAGAATAGAATAGAATAGAAAGAAAAGAAAAATATAATGAAGAATGGAATGGAATGGAACAGAATAGAATAGAACAGAAAAGAAAGAAAAGAAAAATGGAATGAAGAATAGAACAGAACAGAACAATGGAATGAAGAATGGAATGGAATGGAACAGAATAGAATAGAACAGAAAATAAAAGAAAAATGGAATGAAGAATGGAATGGAATGGAACAGAATAGAATAGAACAGAAAATAAAGAAAAGAAAAATGGAATGAAGAATAGAACAGAACAGAACAATGGAATGAAGAATGGAATGGAATGGAACAGAATAGAATAGAAAATAAAAGAAAAATGGAATGAAGAATAGGATGGAATAGAACAGAACAGAAAACAGAACAATGGAATGAAGAATAGAACAGAACAGAACAATGGAATGAAGACTAGAATAGAAATAAAAGATAAATGGAATGAAGAATGGAATAGAACAGAACAGAACAATGGAATGAAGAATAGAATAGAATTCTTTATTTGCCAAGTGTGATTAGACACACAAGGAATTTGATTCCAGTGTGTAAGCTCTCAATGTACATACAACAATAGTGATAAGCAACAAAGTTATAATCATAAGAAAATAAGGAGGTAGAGAATAGGGAAGATGAGACTAATGATGGTAATACTGCCCTTTTAGGTAGTTTGACAGTGTTGTGGGAATTAGCTGGTTAGCAGAGTGATGGTATGGGGGGGGGGGGGAAACTGTCCTTGGGTCTCATTGTTCTTACGTGCAGTGCCCATTTTGAGGGTAGACATTGAAACTGTTTATGTCCAGGATGCGAGGGATCTGTCAATATTTTCACAGCCCTCTTTCTGGCTTTTGCAGTATACAGGTCCTCAACAGAAGGCAGATTGGTAGCAATATTTACAGCTACAAGTAGGAAAAAAAACACTCCTTGAAACAAGTAGATTTTTCAAAGGCACAAAGTTGTGTAATAATTTAGGAGATTGGCCATCTAGGACACCATTAGAAAATGGCTCTTGGGTCATTTTTGAACTGTTCTCAGAAATGTTTTAATAGGGGCAAAACACCCACCACCAGCAACTAATTCCAGTTCCTTAGCTGATGGCCAACTGGAATTTGTCAGAAAACTAAGCTTAGCCTAGTCCAATAGCAATAGCAGTTAGACTTATATACCGCTTCATAGGGCTTTCAGCCCTCTCTAAGCAGTTTACAGAGTCAGCATATCGCCCCCACAGTCTGGTCCTCATTTCACCCACCTCGGAAGGATAGAAGGCTGAGTCAACCTTGAGCCGGTGAGATTTGAACCGCTGAACTGCAGATAACAGTCAGCTGAAGTGGCCTGCAGTACTGCACCCTAACCACTGCGCCACCGCGGCTCTTATCTTTATTGCAAGATGAAAGGTGAAAAGTTCATTAATCACTTGGTCACTTTCTATCAGTAGAAGAGCCCCATCTTTCTTATCCCCTCTGTAATTAAAATTCTGGCTTTCTTCTCCTTCCATTTTCCTTATCTTGATGGACTTTAGTTTGAGGTTCTGGCTTGGTGCTAAATGGCACCCAATGCCATTATTCTAAGCAGATCTATTTATTTACAACTAGCTGATAACCCGGCATTGCCCAAGTATTTATTTATTCCAACCCTTCTTCTATGAATGTCCACCATGTTGGATTTTTTCCTCTTACCAGAGGGAGCCCCCTTGTGGAATACTGTGAAGCCATGGCAACTCCACAGCGAGCGCTGTACAGTAGAAGCCATTTTAAGGCACAACAGGCTGTGTCTTAACAGAACACAGACCTCGAGGGGTGTTAGGGGTGTCTTACCCCCACAGTATTTGTTACCAGAGAGTAAGTCATCTGAATGCCAAGTTTGGTTGAAATTGCTCGAGGCGTTCCAGAGTTATGCTGGAACATACACACACACAGAGATATTTTTATATAGAGATTATGTAAATCCAGTCTGAATTGGCCAGTCTTTCTATCTCCCATAATCAGACTGTTTATTTCAGGAGCTGTCTCCCTTGAGTTGTCTCCCGGGCCTTTGCTGAATAATGAAATATATTCATATTTCCTATTACAACAGACGTCCTTTCATTCAAACAACGGAATGGGCCAAAGACAGCCTGTTGCTATAATTTCAAAAAGTGTCCAAACTTCAGATAAACGTCGATTTGCACTTGACAAAAGGAGCTTGGATGTACTTTTACAGCCAGCCAGGTGCTGCATTTTAAAAAGGCACACCTAAAGTTATTGGAAGAGTTGAGGCAGCTGGAAGTCTCATGAATATACACTGCTCAAAAAAACAAAAAAATAAAGGGAACACTTAAACAACACAATGTAACTCCAAGTCAATCACACTTCAGTGAAATCAAACTGTCCACTTAGGTAGCAACACTGATTGACAATCAATTCCACATGCTGTTGTGCAAATGGAATAGACAACAGGTGGAAAGCATAGGCAGTTAGCAAGGCACCCCAATAAAGGAGTGGATCTGCAGGTGGTGAACACAGACCATTTCTCAGTTCCTATGCTTTCTGGCTGATGGTTTGGTCACTTTTGAATGCTGGCGGTGTTTTCACTCTAGTGGTAGCATGAGACGGAGTCTACAACCCACACAAGTGGCTCAGGTAGTGCAGCTCATCCAGGATGGCACATCAATGCGAGCTGCGGCAGGAAGATTTGCTGTGTCTGTCAGCGTAGTGTCCAGAGCATGGAGGTGTTACCAGGAGATAGGCCAGTACATCAGGAGATGTGGAGGAGGCCGTAGGAGGGCAACACCCCAGCATCAGGACCGCTACCTCCGCCTTTGTGCAAGGAGGGACAGGAGGAGCACTGCCAGAGCCCTGCAAAATGACCTCCAGGGGGCCACAAATGTGCATGTGGCTGCTCAAACGTTCAGAAACAGACTCCATGAGGGTGGTATGAGGGCCCGACGTCCACAGGTGGGGGTTGTGCTTACAGCCCAACACCGTGCAGGACGTTTGGCATTTGCCAGAGAACACCAAGATTGGCAAATTCACCACTGGCGTCCTGTGCTCTTCACAGATGAAAGCAGGTTCACACCGAGCACATGTGACGGACGTGACAGGGTTTGGAGACGCCGTGGAGGACGTTCTGCTGCCTGCAACATCCTCCAGCATGACCGGTTTGGCAGTGGGTCAGTAATGGTGTGGGGTGGCATTTCTTTAGGGGGCCGCACAGCCCTCCATGTGCTCGCCAGAGGTAGCCTGACTGCCATTAAGTACCGAGATCAGATCCTCAGACCCCTTGTGAGACCATATGCTGGTGTGGTTGGCCCTGGGTTCCTCCTAATGCAATGCTAGACCTCATGTGCCTGGAGTGTGTCAGCAGTTCCTGCAAGACGAAGGCATTGATGTTATGGACTGGCCCGCCCGTTCCCCAGACCTGTATCCAATTGAGCACATCTGGGACATCATGTCTCATTCCATCCACCAATGCCACGTTGCACCACAGGCTGTCCAGGAATTGGGGGATGCTTTAGTCCAGGTGTGGGAGGAGATCCCTCAGGAGACCATCCATAGCCATAGGATACAAATAAGCAATCAGGAAACACCCAATGCCCAGGCATTGTAGGGAGGTCATACAGGCACATGGAGGCCACACACACTTCTGAGCCTCATTTTGAATTGGTTTAAGGACATTACATCAAAGTTGGATCAGCCTGTAGTGTTTTTTTCCACTTTAATTTTGAGTGTAACTCCAAATCCAGACCTCCATGGGTTGCTAAATTTGATTTCCATTGATAATTTTTGTGTGATCTTGTTGTCAGGACATACAACTATGTAATGAACAAAGTATTTAATAAGAGTATTTCATTCATTCAGATCTAGGATGTCTTATTTTTGTGTTCCCTTTTTTTTTTTTTGAGCAGTGTATATTCTTAAAGCCCTGTGGAAAGTTAGCATCCACCCCTCTCCTCGAAGAATGAAATATTCTAGGAAATATTAAAAAGGCAGAATATTATACCCCCCTGAATGAGAAAAGGAAAAACATGCTCTTGGAAAGCAACGTTGTTAATAGCCGCAGAAAGACTGGGCCACCTTATCTACAACACAAAAGACCTTCAGCTCCAGGATGATAGGATTAGCCCTCACTCAAGATCTAAACAAGAACAAAACCATTAAGCCACAATAGGAATTGCCCAAAGTCCCTTCATTACATCACCCAGCAAGATTCAACCAAGCCTGGGACTCAAGACAACCTACAAAGTTATCCCTGCATGTCTCCATGGGAGTCGGACATCCAATCAGAGTACATTTCCTACACAGGAACAGGAAGCTCCAAGGCAGGGCCCAAGAGAGGGTATAAATCTCTCTCCTTCTCTCACCCATGTGCTATTTTTAGCCCAGGACCTCAAACCATGTGGTCCTGCCAATCATTAAACCATCTTTCCAAACAGTCTCCATGTCTCCAGTGTCTTTCTTCCCACCTGGAACTGAACCCAGATGGACATTCCTTCCAACCAGTCCTAAGAAATTTCCTTAACATTTTTTAAGTTAAAAAAAAAAAAGTCTTTTTTTTCTCTTGCTTCCTATGTTTTGGTGAAAGGAAAGCCCACTCAAACTGCTAGACCCATGAATGATAAATATACTCCCGGTTTGTTTGAAAGGTTGGTCTGGAGGACAAAATCTGTTCTTTGCTAATAACACTCTTGTCATGCTTTCTAAGCCTTTGTTTCATGCTCCCAGAATTCTTTCATATGCAAATCAAACCCCAGGGGCACTTTAATATGTAAATCACATAATCATGTTTGTCTATGTCACACCAATTTCCAATTCTTTGTCTTTTAGGAGCTAATAAGTAGCACTTATTGAACACATCGCGTTGCATTGGACGTTCTTCCCTGCATTTTGAGCGTATGAGGAGGAGGAGGAGGAGGAGGAGGAGGGGGAGGAGGAGGAGGAGAGAGGGAATAGCAGTAGAGCAGAACAAGCAATGACACAGGATTTTTAGGAGCTACACAAATGGAGAAACATTACAGACCTCTGACAACTTGTTTCACTTTCTTAAGACAGTGGCGTGTAACTCCACAGCACTTCACAAGTATCGGCTGACTGTTTAGATAGGTTTGGGGTAATCTGCGAGTGGTTCTTACTTGCTTTCATTTTAAAAAAAAAAACTCCACACAATTGAAGCTCTGCAGATCTAGATGTTTGATAGCGCCAGTGTGAGAATATAGAACAATTCTGAAAACTCACTCCTACTGAGGCATGCCGTCCTTCCTCAAATCCAGGAAACCCCCCACTGGCACTGGCCACACTCTCTGTATAAATGTGCGTCCAGCAGTGTGCAGCAGCTGCCCAAAAAGCTAACACAGTTCTAGGCTGCATAAACAGAGGGGCAGAATCAAGTGTTAATACTGCTTTATAAGGCCTTGGTAAGGCCACACTTGGAATCCTGCATTCAGTTTTGACCGCTACGATGTAAAAAAGATGTTGAGACTCTAGAAAGAGTGCAGAGAAGAGCAACAAAGACGATTAGGGGACTGGAGGCTAAAACATATGAAGAACGGTTGCAGGAACTGGGTATGTCTAGTCTGATGAAAAGAAGGACTAGGGGAGACATGATAGCAGTCTTCCGATATCTCAGGGGCTGCCACAAAGAAGAGGGAGTCAAGCTATTCTCCAAAGCACCTAAGGGTAGGACAAGAAGCAATGGGTGGAAACTAATCAAGGAGAGAAGCAACTTAGAACTGAGGAGAAATTTCCTGACAGTTAGAACAATTAATCAGTGGAACAAGTTGCCTCCAGAATTTGAACATTTTTAAGAAGATTTGAATAGACATTTGTCTGAAGTGGTGTAGGGTTTCCTGCCTAAACAGGGAGTTGGAGTAGAAGACCTCCAAGGCCCCTTCCATTATTCTATCCTATCCTATTCTATGTGGAGCAGAATATCCTCCCCTCAGTGTGTCTGATCATATTGTGACCAGCGGTAAGCTTAGGGCACGATATTGCGCTTCAAGGCTTAGATGGTTCAGACATTGATATTCGAACATAAATCTCCAAATAAATAAATATTTGGATTGGAATTGATTGGATTACAGCTGTAACACATTTGTTAATACAAAGTCCAAGGGGAACAGAGATTGAAGGAAAGGCACACCAGGAGCGACTTATAAGGTAGCTTCAATTCTCCAAAACATCTTTCAGGAATAACCATGCCATAGGAAAATTCCAATAGGAGACAAAGTCGACAACACGAGCAACAATTCTTACTTTAAGACCAGAGGTTTGTTGTTTCTAATAATTTGGAACGTAAGAAATGAATAGATATAAAAGACATAATAGCAGTAATACCCTTGCATAAACAAGCCATTGTAATGACAGGTCCCTACGAGGACTGCTATAAATCAAAGGGACCCGAGCTGATCTCGAACCTCATCCTTGATACTGTTCTAACCACATACCCGCTTCACAATTTCACTAACTGCCACTTTCCATAAACACCTGTGTACATTTGAAGCTCTTGGATATGATTATTCTAGACTATCATGCTCATATTTATAAAACTCAGTGCCTCTGTGAAAGGTAAGGATGACTACTGCGTTTGTGGTGCAATCAGAACATTACATGTGTTGAAGTTGTTTTAACGCAAACCAAAGATGCCTTTAAAAAAAACAAGTTTACATCATATTCTTATGCATGCCAGTGCTGTGTGTGAGGTAATTGGTGGTTCTGACAAGTGTCGTCGACATCTTCATATCCGGTCACATGGGCGGCAAGCCACTCCCACAAAGGAGGCCACACCCACAGAGTAGGTTCGAACAATTTTTGAAACCCACCACTGCTCTCAGCCATTCGTTATTTTCAGTTCCTCATTTCCCACAGTTTCATTCTTCCTTTTCTAAACGTATCCACACAAATGCATACTTTGCAAAAACAAAAACAAAACATGTTTCCCAGTTAGCAACGGCTCAGCAGGGTTACAAATAGTTCTGGTACATTTTGAAACCATCCTAGCTGAAAACTTTAGTTCATGTCTCTTTCTTCTGGGGCTTTCTATCATCCCTAGGACTTATTGAATCTAATAGATCAATAGTAGTGGTGGGATTCAATTTATTTTACTACTGGTTCTGTGGCTTGGTGGCAGGAGAACGATACTGCAAAAATTTGTGACCTGACAAATGGGCGAGCGACAAAACCGCGTCGCTAAAACCGCGACGTCATCAGCGCAGAGACAACAGCGCGGAGACAGAAGGGTGCTTTAACTTAAGGTAAGGGTTAGGGTTAGGTTTAGGGTTAGGTTTAGTGTTACGGTTAGGGTTAGGGTTAGGTTTAGGGCTAGATTTAGGGCTAGGTTCAGCATTATGTTTAGCGTTACGTTTAGTGTTACGTTTACGTTTAGGTTTAGGTTTAGGGTTAAGTTTAGTTTTACAGCGCTCTTCTGTCGCCGCGTTGTTATCGGCGCGATTCAGCGCTCATTCGTTGGAGCGCTTTAGAACACGCGGTTTTGTCACCGCGGTTTAGTCGGGCGCGGTTTTGTCGTTCGCCCTTTTGTCGGTGAACCCAAAAATTCCCATTCCCTCCCCACCCCACTAATCTGCTTTCCAGCTCCATTCTCCTGTGCAGGGCAACAGAAGAAGGGACAGCTAATCAGCTAGGACTCTGATCAGCTGGGACTCAGGAGGCAGAGGTGGTATTTGCCGCTTCTCCAAACTACTCCAAATTTCTGCTACCGGTTCTCTCGAACCGGTCAGAACCAGCTGAATTCCTCCTCTAATCAATAGGCTATATTTTCGTTTCCCACAACCAAGACTTTTTTTTTTTTTCCCAGCCAGCTCGTTGCAAAAGTCAGCTTCTTCTTCTGTTTTCTTGCCTTTCCAGCTCTAAATGGTTCTCTCCTTTTTGCTTTTCTCTGTCTGCCCCAGAGACATATTGGCAGAAGACTGATATCAGCTGTGACCCGCCCGGTAATAGCCCTGAACCATCAAGTCTCATTTTAAAAACATCAACTAGCCTTAGCAAGCAATCAAGTGCAAAAGGTGGGTCATTTGATGGATAGTACAAGTTGGTTGTTGGGTTATTTTTTTTTTTGCCCGCCCCTTCTTCTTTAATGATTTGGGCTGGGCGTGAGTTCCACCAAATGCAGCCTGCAAAGAAAAGGGAGCGAGGGAAGGGGTGGGTGAGAAATCCATTTCAGCAGCTATACAATTGGTTTAGAAAAAGGGAGATCATTATCTATTCCATAGGTGTGCAATTGCAGTGCTTCTCTAATACAAAAGCGTTTAGCAGCATCAAGTCAGATGATAGTTGCTTCTGAGAATTCAGTGAATCAAGGGCCAATCATTCCTCCTCTCAACGGCCTTGCTAAAAAAACAAAAACACATGAATTTCTGTCCTAGGATATCAAAAATCAATTTCTGAACTAAAGGGAATTTGACCTCACACACTTAGAAGATGCGTGTGTGTGTGTGTGTGTGTGTGTTTGTATAGATATGGGTGTGAGTGTGTGGGTGAATCCCCTAAAGGTGCTTTTTCAGGAGGCAACTGGCCTTTTTTTTGTTGTTTTTCTTTGAAGATGTTTCACTTCTCATCCAAGAAGCTTCTTTGGCTCTGACTGGATGGTGGGGAAATGGAAGGATTTATATATTCCTTGCGGACAGCTGGTCATTTGCATCCTTTTAGAGGGACGTTGAGGCCACTTGGAGGTTTCTTTCTTTCTCTTTGAAGATGTTTCACTTCTCATCCAAGAAGCTTCTTTGGCTCTGACTGGATGGTGGGGAAGGGAAGGATTTATATATTCCTTGCAGACAGCTGGTCATTTGCATCCTTTTAGAGGGACGTTGAGGCCACTTGGAGGTTTCTTTCTTTCTCTTTGAAGACATTTCATTTCACATCCAAGAAGCTTCTTCAGCTCTGACTGGATGGTGGGGAATGGAAGGATTTATATTCCTTGCAGACAGCTGGTCATTTGCATCCTTTTAGAGGGACGTTGAGGCCACTTGGAGGTTTCTTTCTTTCTCTTTGAAGACATTTCATTTCACATCCAAGAAGCTTCTTTGGCTCTGACTGGATGGTGGGGAAGGGAAGGATTTATATATTCCTTGCAGACAGCTGATCATTTGCATCCTTTTAGAGGGACGTTGAGGCCACCTGGAGGTTTATCTGTGTCCTCAGAATTACCTGAGTGATGCAAATGGGTGTGGATCACCTTGGATCTGTTGAACTGTTGCCTCTTTAACCCCCCCCACCTTTTTATGCCAAAATTGAACAGCCTTCTCTCAACAGAAGGGGAGGGATACGACATCATCTATCTCCAGTGTACAACACAGTCCTTCTAACAGTTCCAAGAAGGCTCCAAATTCATTTGTACTGAGAATACAGATAAACCTCCAGGTGGCCTCAACGACTCTCCAAAAATGCAAATGACCAGCTGTCTGCAAGGAATATAAATCCTTCCGTTCCCCACCATCCAGACAGAGCTGAAGAAGCTTCCTGGATGAGAAGTGAAATGTCTTCAAAGGCAAAAAAAACCCCAGAAAGTCCAGTTGCGTCTTGAAAAAGCACCTTGGGGACAACCATAACCTGGATGACTGAGAATCTGTGTGCACATGTTTGTGTGTGTGTGTACTTTTTTCCTACCTGCATCTTACACCCTGCTGCTGCATTGGACTGTCTCTGAGTCAGGGGTGAAATTCAGCAGGTTCGGACAGGTTCTGGAGAACCAGTAGCGGAAATTTTGAGTAGTTTGGAGAACCGGCAAATACCACCTCTGCCTGGCCCCAGAGTGGGGAGGGAATGCGGATTTTGCAGTATCTTTCCCATGGAGTGGGGAGGGAATGGGGATTTTGCATTATCCTTCCCCTGGAGTGGGGTGGGAATGGGGATTTTGCAGTATCTTTCCCATGGAGTGGGGAGGGAATGGGGATTTTGCAGTATCTTTCCCATGGAGTGGGGTGGGAATGGGGATTTTGCAGTATCTTTCCCCTGGAGTGGGGTGGGAATGGAGATTTTGCAGTATCCTTTCCCTGGGGTAGGGAGGGAATGGGGATTTTGCAGTATCCTTCCCCTGGAGTGGGGAGGGAATGGAGATTTTACAGTATCCTTCCCCTGGAGTGGGGAGGGAATGGAGATTTTACAGTATCCTTCCCCTGGAGTGGGGAGGGAATGGAGATTTTGCAGTATACTTCCCCTGGAGTGGGGAGGGAATGGAGATTTTGTAGTATACTTCCCCTGGAGTGGGGAGGGAATGGAGATTTTGCAGTATCCTTCCCCTGGAGTGGGGAGGGAATGCGGATTTTGCAGTATCTTTCCCCTGGAGTGGGGAGGGAATGGGGATTTTGCAGTATCTTTCCCATGGAGTGGGGTGGGAATGCGGATTTTGCAGTATCTTTCCCCTGGAGTGGGGAGGGAATGCGGATTTTGCAGTATCTTTCCCCTGGAGTGGGGTGGGAATGGGGATTTTGCAGTATCTTTCCCATGGAGTGGGGTGGGAATGGGGATTTTGCAGTATCTTTCCCCTGGAGTGGGGAGGGAATGGAGATTTTACAGTATCCTTCCCCTGGAGTGGGGAGGGAATGGAGATTTTGCAGTATCCTTCCCCTGGGGTAAGGAGGGAATGGGGATTTTGCAGTATCCTTCCTCTAGAGTGGGGAGGGAATGGGGACTTTACAGTATCCTTCCCCTGGAGTGGGCAGGGAATGGGGATTTTGCAGTATCCTTCCCCTGGAGTGGGGAGGGAATGGAGATTTTGCAGTATCCTTCCCCCAGGAGTGGGAAGGCAATGGGGATTTTGCAGTACCCTTCCACTGCAATGCCCACCAACCCATGCCCACAGAACTGGTAGTAAAAAAAAATGAATTTCACCACTGCTCCGAGGCCTCTCTGCATAATCTACACCCTTGGCCCTGTAAGTGTAGTAGACCCTTTCTCCTATGGAGCTGTTGCGTAGTGCCTGACCTCGTGCTGCTATCAGGTCACTTCCTCGGCCTTGTTTTTTAATTCAGTCCATCCCAGCCAATGGTATGATTTACCAATGCCTGCCACCCCAGCTATCACTCAATGGTACCCCACGGAGGCTCTTGTCTTGCAATGGAACACCCTCTGCTTGATGTTCCTCCCATGTCTGCTGCTGCCTCAGGCATCCTCCCAGCAGCTCATCCTTGAGTGTCACCTTAATAAAATACTCCTGGATGGGTTTGTTAAACAAGAAAGTGGCTTTGACACTCACGGTGTCATATTAACAACATCAGAGCTCTCTGTCCAAAAGAGTGAGTGCCGTACTACGAAGAGTTAAGATATGGAGCAGAACCCTCAAAGCCCCAGGCCTCTGGTAAGAGGCATGAAATTGAGGAAGACGCAGGCATCACTCCATGAGGAGTGGGAAGGGAATTTTTTAGATGGGGAACATTAGCTGTTCACAATTCAACCCACCTGCCCATCTCGATCTCACCTCCACCCTGTGGAAACCTGTATAGCATGGTTAAGATGACGAGGTGACTGTATCGATGGGCTGCCATTTAGTGGCTTTGTTTTGTTGCTGTTGTCAGCTGTGAAGTTGTGACCCCATGGACAACATTCCTCCAGGCCTTCCTGTCCTCTACCATCCTCTGGGGTCCATTTAACCTCATGCCGACTGCTTCGGTGACTCCATCCAGCCACCTCATTCTCTGTCGACTCCTTCTTCTTTTGTCCTCCATCTTTCCCAGTGTTAAGCTGTTCTTCAGTGAGTCCTTCCTTCCCATTAGGTGGCCAAAGTATTTGAGTTTCCTCTTCAGGATCTGGCCTTCCAAAGAGCAGTCAGGGTTGATCTCCTCTAGGACTGACCGGTTTGATCGTCTTGCAGTCCAAGGGATTGCCCAAAATTCAGAAATCAATATTTTAAGCATTAGATAGAATTAATTTATTTTGCAGAGTAAAGAATATACACTTGCCAGTACAGATATTTTGTCAACCCTGAAGTTGGCCTAGCTGTGGCCATTTTCTGCTCCTTTCAGCCTTTCCCGGGAGGGTTTAGTCATCACATTGCTTCAGGGCTGATACAGCCTGTAGCTGAGGGACAGGGAGGAGGGTGTAGAGATACCTGGGGTGCTGTTAGCCAAAACAAAATTCTTTCCCCTGGGAATCAAGGACATTCCTGCAGGTGTTTGGAAGGTGGAGACTGAGATCACCTAGCAACTGCACAGTATGCTGATTGGATCATGTGACTGATGACTTTGGGGGGAAGAGACAAACTTTTATTTTAATCGGGTGTGAAACTGGCGGGAACTTAGAGACGGTTTTCCACCAAGTTTGTGTCAATATGATATGTCCCAATAAACTGTTCTTTGAGGAATATGCCTGCCTCGGAGTTCTCATTGTTGGGGATGCATTATTTGGAACCTTGACGGTTTTTTTTTTTGTTTTCTGACATTTTTATGGGCTCAGATTGCTCTGACATTACCGCTCCCTGACGCATCTACACGCTCTCCGCAGGGTCAGCTGATGTCAGTTACATAAGGCTCATGATTGGAGGAAACCTGTTAGCTTGTCTCTGCAATTGGAAGTTTCATTTGGTAGGATAGTTTGCAGAGATAAGGTATCAGTAGATTTGCAATTGTGGTTGTCCTCTCGCCCCTCCCCCCCTTTGTATAAGATGACCATCCATTTTTAGGTAAATATTTTTTAAGAAAAAGTATCATCTTATAACATGGGAAAAATACAGTACTTCTTGAGAAAGAGTCAAATGCAAGAGCTAGATCTCGTATACCTTCCGGCTGCCTTCTGGATCTATAAAATGGATCACCAGCAGAGCCCAAGAGGTAGAATTTTCTGCATGGCATTCAGGACCCTTTAAGGAAGTCAACCTGGGCTTTTTAAAAATTATGTTATTTATCTATAAAAGCAAAAGGGTTCCATATAACATCCAAAAGTAAATCAGAGTCCAAGGCAAAGTATTGCTCCAAGTTCCAATTTATTAAGAGAGCTTTGTTGTCACATTTGGGAAAACCCGAATCTGAAAGCTTCCTGGTTTTCATCACCCAGTTGAAAGTCAAGATCTTTTCCCCACACCCACAAGTCCATCACATGGTCCAATCTTCCACTGCAATACTGGCAGTTCCACCCATTCAGTTCCAGTCAGGTGCAGAGGTGCAAAGACAAAGGATGGCCTTGGCTTTCTAGAAAGAATTTTGTTATGGCTACATAGCATCTAACCCCATACAATCCGCACCTCCCATTTTCCCACAATAGAAAATGCATATTAGAATAATAGAAAGTGTGGCAGGCCAAAGACCCAAAAGAAAAGATGGCTGCAGGCCTGACAAGGGTGTTTTCCTTTTTTCTGAGTAATGGATTACTTCCATGTCTTATCATAACGCAATATTGCGAGGTCTACCGAGAGGGCCCAGAAAGAGCAAATGAAAAATTGGACCAGGCTGGAAACAGATATGACAAGCCCTTGAAATAAGCACACAGAAAATATATCTGATGAGATAAACGGAGCAATATGAGAAGGAGAAGAAGAAAAAAGATCTCATTAATCTCCCACGTATTTTCTTTTTTGGTGATTGAGTGCCAACACAAAAAAAAGAACACAGATGTATTTGGATCAGCAATTTTTTTTTAATGGACAAAAGACCACTGAATGATCCTACTGAGTTTTGTACGATAAAGGATGCAGATTCTCCCTTAGCTCAGCTCCGTTTCTTTGGAGAAATTTTTGCTTAGTGCGAGATGAGAGACTCCAATAAATCATTTGGAAAAGATACCTATTTTTTCGGGGGGGGGGGGGGAGAGGGAGAAGGAAAGTTTCCTAGCTGAAGATAGTGATACTGTCAACCCTGAAATGGACCTGGCTGAGGCCATGTTTGTGGCTTCAAGTCTGCCCCAAGGCAAAAGAGGGGACAAGGAAGGGGGAATAGCTGGGTTTTTTGAAGTCAAAACAAAAAGGTTTTCCTGTAGGAGCCAAGGTCATTCCAATAGGTGGCTAGGAGAGGAGGAGTGAAGTAACCAAGCAACCAGCCAGCACCTTGATTGGACAATGTGACTGATGACTTGGGGGAAGGGGAAAACTTTAATCAGGTGAAAACTGCAGGAATTTTCAGAGTCGGTTTTCACCAGTTGTGCCAATATGATGTAGCCAATAAATTGTTCTTTGAGGAATCTACCTGCCTCGGAGTTCTGCTTTCACTGGTGCATTACTTGGAGCACTGACAGACTATTCTTCTTCTTCTTCTTCTTCTTCTCTTCTTCTTCTTCTTCTTCTTCTTCTTCTTCTTCTTCTTCTTCTTCTTCTTCTTCTTCTTCTCCTTCTCCTTCTTCTCCTTCTTCTCCTCCTCCTCCTCCTCCTCCTCCTCCTCCTCCTCCTCCTCCTCCTCCTCCTCCTCCATTCATGTTTTCCAACTCCAGCAGAATATTTTGGATGAATAAAAATGGTTGTGTTTGATAGAAAGGGAGAGTGGTAAAGCTATTTTCAACAGTTGTATGTGCATGAGGTGTGCATGCATGCATGCTTGCTTATTTCAAATGTGACCGGAGTTTGTTTTGAGAGATTAATCTGTTTTTTCCCTAGTGCTGGGAGCAGTCATGCCAAGTTTGGTTTCCCTGTGTGGACTCCTGTCCAACATAAGTCATAAAAAGTAAACATTAAAAAGAACATCTAATCATTTCACCCCTCTGAGATCTAAGGGTGCAACAAACGGAAGTCCCAATACATTTTGAAAAAAATAAATTTGAACAAATTATCCAAAATAAAATCCAGATACAAACGAACAAAATCTGCTGACATTTCCTTAAGAGCTTTATTTTTTTAAAAAAATAAAAAAAATAAAAGTTACCTATATACTAGGCATGAACTAAGAGGAATGTCAAATAAAGATTTGCAATTCAAAAGAAGAATGGAGTGAACATTTATCCTTAGGAACAATGTGCAAGAAAGTAGAGAAGGAAGAGAGGACCGTTCATCACTTTAATCCTACTGCAATTTTTGGAGATAGGCACATGCTAGAGATGGTTATTAATGTAGATGACAAAAAGCAGTGCCCTTTATTATCTGCAAGCCACATCTTTTGAGATTTGCAAATCAAAGGCAGTCAGGTTTTTTTTTTCCCCTCGAAAATATCACTTTGTCATTTTTACACATACACAAGATTCATGAGGAGAACTTATGTTCTTCATTGTTCCCCACTGCTTTATATAGTCTTTATAGTGATTTGAACCAGGCAATGATGAAACAATTTGGGTCGATAAGAATCAAGTACGGTGTTTTTCGGAGTATAAGACACACCGTTTTCCCCTCAAAAAAGAGGCTGAAAATCTAGGCGCGTCTTATACACTGAATACATCATTTTTTTGCCTCCTGAAACTCCGCCCCCTTCACCAAAATGGCCATGCATAACTTTTAGAAAGCTTTCAGAGAGCTCCTGGGGGCTGGGGAGGGCAGAAATGAGTGAAAAATGGCCCATTGTTTTGCCCCCCTCAGCTCCCAGCGGCACTCTATAAGCTTCCTAAAGGCTATCCATGCCCATTAAAAAATGGGCCATTTTTTGCTTATTTTTGCCCCACCCCCCAGGAGCACTCTATAAGCCTCCTAAGGCTATTCATGCCCTTTTAAAAGAAAAGAAAAGAAAAACGGGCTGTTTTGGGGAGGTTTGCAGAGTGCAAAAACTTTTTAAAAAAACTTTTCCTCTTCAGAACCTTGCTGCGTCTTATACTCTGGAGCGTCTTATACTCCAAAAAAATACGGTAGTTTGCTGTTGTCCTCTGTAGAACTTTAGGTGATTCTTTCAGGCAGAAAAAGACCGACCAGGTGCTTAGACCCGGCGCACGGGGCTGCCCTGGAAACAGCGACAGACCGGCCCGTGGTGTTTCTGCCAACGAAAATGGTGCTCCTGAGCTACATTTCTGGATGCGATGGCCTCCTGCAATCCTCTGCCAGCAAAAATAGAGCTTGCGGGGGGAGGGGGACACATGCAGTCCTCCTGAACTCCATTTTTGCTGGCAGAGGGTTGCAGGAGGCCATCCCAGCCGAAAATGGAGCACGGGAGCCTATTTTCGCTGGCAGAATGCTTGGGTCACCACGGGCATCCCATTAGGAGTGACATCTAGATGTCCATGCCCATCCTGGTCACGCCCACTCCATCCCCCCCGAGGTCAAACACAACCCTGATGCGGCCCTCAATAAAATCGAGTTTGACACCCCTGCTATAGTTCTATGCACGAGCATCTTCTCAACTAACAGGCAGCACCGGCTCAAAGTTAGATAAAGATCAACAGCACTCAAGGTTGGATTTAATTCAATCCCTTGTGGCTACGTGGGGATTCTGAGCTAATCCCCCTTTTCATTCTCACCCTGTGTTATGCCTCTCCTTCTCCCACAGGTTCAGGGCAATGAAATCTTTGTAATATTTTTTTAAAAATCAACTGAAGAACAAAAACATAAAGCACAGAACGACGACTTGTTGTTACGGCTGAAAGGATTGAAATATGTTATAATCTTAAAGAGAATTTGTATAAAATAATGTACTGTTGGTATATCTCACAAGAAAAATGGTCTGGAAGGTATAAAAGCACCTTCAATTTATATTGGAAATGCAAACAAGAAGAAAAGATTTTTTTTTTCTCATTCTTGACGGATGAATATAAAAGCAAAAAAAAATCTGGATCGAAATACATACGCAGAGCATTTTAAATATTAATATAGGTAGTCCTCGTCTTACGACCACAGTTGAGCCCAAAATTTCCATTGTTAACTGGGATATTCGTTAAGTGACTTTTCCCCTATTTTACGACCTTCCTTGCCACAGCTGTTAAGTGAATCACTGCAGTTGATAAATTAGTAACACAGTTGTCAAGTGAATCTGGTTTCCCCATTGACTTTGCTTGTCAGGTGGTCGCAAAAGCGGATCACGTGATCTTGGGACACAGCATCAGTCGTAAGCGTGAACCAATTGCCAAGCATCTGAATTTTAATTGCGCGACCTTGGGGATGCTTCCAAGGTCATAACCGGAAAAAAACGGACACAAGTCACTTTTTTTCAGTGCCGTTGTAACTTTGAGCAGGTCACTAAGTGAACTGCCGACTACCTTGTATACAATTGAGGCCAGAAGTCTTGCTGGGGTTGACGGGTAAACAGCTGGAAAAGTCATGGAAACGTTGTTTTTTGTATACGATAATTACAGCAAGATTATTGTAGGCAGAAAGATGGGCGGATTTTACCAGATCTAATATGGCCGAATGGTGGGTGAAGTTGAGGATTTTTTGAGAAGGACTTTTGTAGCTTTCTTCAACGCAATATAGAAGTTGCTTTTTCCTCAGCATATTGTTTTTACTTCTATTGTAAATCCTACAGCAGGCTTTGTATTCCCTGAGGATGTCCATCAAGCTCAACCGCTTAGCTTCTGAGGGAAGAAACCCCCTTGGATGCTGCTAAGTAGAATGTAAATTCCCTTCTGTCAAATATGGCTTGGTACGTCAGATACAGCATTGGTCTGTATGGAAAAAAGCATAGCCATTTATTTCCCTTGGGAGCTTCAACTTCATATATACCCTGGCTCTTATTTTGTGTTGTGGTCCGCCAGCGGCCAGCAGAGCTGGCAGCAGACTCAGACAGTGAGGAGGGTTGGGGAGGAACATGGACCAGCCTTGGAGTCTAGGGAAGGCTCTGATTGGTTTGGTTTGGTTTATTAGCATTTGTAGGCCGCCCTTTTCCCTGAGGGGACTCAGGGCGGCTCACAGAAAACCAGGGAGGGGGGAATACAACATTAAGACAACAACATATAATAAAATAGTAAACAACATACATTCATCATTCGGGCGGGGTAGCAATTCTTATCCCCAGGCCTGACGGGCGAGCCAGTTCTTCAAGGCTATGCGGAAGGCTCGGACGGTGGAGAGGGTACGAATCTCCACGGGGAGCTCGTTCCAAAGGGTCGGGGCTACTGCTGAGAAGGCCCTCCTCCTTGTAGTTGCCAGCCGACACTGGCTGGCCGATGGAATACGGAGGAGGCCTAGTCTATGGGATCTTATAGGTCGTAGGGAGGTAATTGGCAGAAGGCGGTCTCTCAAGTATCCAGATCCACTGCCATGTAGGGCTTTATGGGTGATTAATAGCACCTTGAAGCGCATCCGGAGATCGACAGGTAGCCAGCGCAGCTCGCGGAGGATGGGTGTTATGCGGGTGAATCGGGGTGCACCCGCGATCACTCGCGCGGCCGCGTTCTGCACTAGCTGAAGTCGCCGGATGCTCCTCAAGGGCAGCCCCATGTAGAGCACATTGCAGTATTCCAGCCTAGAGGCCACAAGGGCCCGAGTGACTGTTGTGAGGGCCTCCCGGTTCAGGTAGGGTCGCAACTGGCGCACCAGGCGTACCTGGGCGAATGCCCCCCTGGTCACAGCCGTTAAATGGTGGTCGAATGACAGCTGTGGATCCAGGAGGACTCCCAAGTTGCGGACCCTCTCTGAGGGGTGTAAAATTTGACCCCCCAGCCTGAGAGTTGGAATATTGGCCAAATCTTTGGGAGGAAAACACAACAGCCACTCGGTCTTTTCTGGGTTGAGCACAAGCTTGTTAACCCTCATCCAGTCCATAACGGCTTCAAGACCCCGGCCCATCACGTCAACCGCTTCATTGATTTGGCACGGGGCGGACAGATACAGTTGAGTATCGTCCGCGTATTGATGGTATCTAATCCCGTGCCTGCGGATGATCTCTCCCAGCGGTTTCATGTAGATGTTGAATAGTAGGGGGGATAAGACCGAACCCTGCGGCACCCCATAATTTAGGGGCCTTGGGGACGATCTCTCCCCTCCCACTAACACCGACTGCGACCTGTCCGAGAGGTAGGAGGAGAACCACCGTAGCACGGTGCCTCCCACTCCCACCTCCCGCAGTCGTCGCAGAAGGATACCATGGTCGATGGTATCGAAAGCCGCTGAGAGGTCAAGGAGGACCAGGATGGAGGGATGTCCTTCATCTCTGGCTCTCCAAAGATCATCCATCAATGCGACCAAAGCGGTTTCTGTGCTGTAACCGGGTCTGAAGCCTGATCTGAGTCTGATGAGGGCTCTGCATCGGAGGTAGAGATAGGTCCAGGGCCATCCAACAGTTATCAGCTACCTCCGGAGTCGGAGTTAAGTGGGGCTGAAGAACAGCTGGAACCTGTTCCCAATGTGCGCATGCGCAGAGCGGCCAGGAGAAGGGAACAATTAAGGAACAGAGGTTGACTTGGGACCTCTGAGTCCCAAGGGGATGCTGAATGGCCCCTCCCCTAGGGAATAGAGGAGCGAAAGGGGAGTGGAGTTTGCAGGAGACAACTAGTTCGTTTTATTAGTGGGAAGATTTGCTTATCTGAGAGACTCCTTGCCAAGTATTTCCTTGTACAGCATTGCGCCTGGAAGCTATCGGCTTGGCAACTATCCAAGGACTGATAAGGTCTGTGGTTGCAATTCACGCTTGAAAGACTGTTTGCTAGGACTTTGCTGGATGCAAATGCTAGGAATTCCCATTAGCCAAATAAAAAGGTTTTTTTTCGGGACAAGGAGTCTGTTTCTGATTTAGTGAAGTCTAGGTCAGAACACTTGGCAAGAAAATATGATGGTTTGGACGTGGTTAATTCCTGGATGGCACTACCATCCATGGCTGTAGTCCAGGGCAGGCATGTCCAACCTTGGCATCTTTTAAGACCTGTGGACTTCAACTCCCAGAATTCCCCAGCCAACATGGCCTGCTGGAGGATTATGGGAGTTGAAGTCCACAGGTCTTAAAGTTGACTACCTCTGGTTTACCCTCAGGTAATCCTTAAGTTACGACCACAATTGACCCCGAAATTTATGTCGCGAAGTGAAACTTTTGTTAAGTGAGTTTTGTCCCATTCTATGACTTTTTCTTGCCCCGATTGTTGAGTGAATCATTGCATTTAAGTTAGTCAACACGGTTGTTAAGTGAATCCGGCTTCCCTGTCGACTTTGCTTTTCAGAAGGTCGCAAAAGGGGGGTGGGTCACGTGACTCCGGGACACTGCAACCGTCATAAATGTGAACCACTTGCCAAGCATTGAATTTTGACCACGTCACCACGGCAGTGGTGGGATTCAACCAGTGTAACAACTGATTCGCTGAGCGTGTGCTTCGCATGTGCTTGCTTGCTTCACTCGCGCATGTGCCAAACATGTGTTCCGCGCACACGTAGTGAGTTTGAAAACTTACCTTCTACTGCAGTCCCTGTGCAGAACAGCTGGCAATCCGCTCTGATTGTCAGGGCTAACCGTTCGCCCGAACTGGTCTGAACCAGTAGAATCCCATCCCTGCACCACGGGGATGCTGCAATGGTCGTGTGAAAAACGGTCATAAGTCACTTTTTTCACCCCTGCCGTCAGTCTGAACGGTCACTGAATGAACTGTTGTAAGTTGAGGAGTAGCAACTGCATATTGAGTAAATGCAAGGAGCAGAACATGACCTGACTTGGGGGGATTTTACTTGCACAACATAAATATAAGAAAGGGTCTATTTTTTCTTAGTAGATGAAGTATTCCTGCAGTGTAAACTTGTGCTGTTAGATTTGGCATATTCTTGAGGAATTATCTTTATTTTTGTACTCCTCTGGTGATTCATAATCTTTATGTATACATAGAAATATGAATAATATTTTTAACTAGGTCACTTGTGTTTCTACATCTTCACTGTAATCTTTTTCACATCTCCAGGAAAAGCAAAACAGGAACGCAATTAGTTGCTGTAATTATTTAAACAAGTGTTACTTGACTAAGTATCGAGCGAGGCTGCCTGGGAAAAAAATGGTGTTTTGTTTATGCAAACTTTGTGCTGCCAATTATGGCGGTGCAATGCTACCTCCGCAACATACATATATAGGTAATCCTCATGACCAAAAGTGAGCCCAGAACTTATGTGGCTAAGTGAGAAATTTGTTGAGTTTTGCCCCATTTTACGATTTTCGTATGAGCCGCGGAGGCGCAGTGGTTAGACTGCGGTACTGCAGGCTACTTCTGCCGGCTGCCTGCAATTTGGCAGTTTGAATCTCACCAGGCTCAAGGTTGACTCAGCCTTCCATCCTTCCAAGGTGGGCAAAATGAGGACCCAGATTGTTGGGGGCAATAGGCTGACTCTGTAAACCTCTTAGAGGGTTGTAAAGCACTGTGAAGTGGTATATAAGTCTAAGTGCTATTGCTACAGGAGGGGCCCCCAGCGGCCAGTTCTGTGGTGAGAGTTTTTTCCATGGATTGGAGGGAACATGCTGCCTGCATCCCGTGGATGGGGCTTCGTTGGTTTGCACAGCCTGGTTTGCAGCATGCTGCGGACTGGGGCCAGTCCATGGACCGTTGATTGGGGTTCCCTTGCCCTATAGAAAAAGTTGAAATAGTTTATGTCCAGGATGCAAGGGTTAAGTAGATATTTTGTTTGTTCTTGGCTGAAAGCCAGTAAATCTGGGCTGCCACACATCATTTTAGTGGATTAGGATTTTATAAACAATGTTTTGACCTAACGGGACCTTTCAGATTGACCTTGGATGTTGCTTCAGGCAAATTCTGATGCTGAGCATACTTGGAATGAGTAAGTATCATCTTTGCTCCTTTACTTTTCGGCTTTCCTTGAGCAGATAAGTGTCTAGCTTTACAAATCAGTATTGTTCGGATGATGAGAAGTGGGCAGTTTAATTGACAATTAAAGTAGCTCCTGAAATTCCAAGTATGGAAATAAATAAGGCTGTTGCTTGCATTCAGCTTTGTCATGGAGCTTATACACAGCGAGCGTATTCTGTGCAAGAAATACCTTGACAGCTGTTAACAGCTGGCACTACAATTACAATTAACACTGTGCCTTTATTAGATTTGACACTGACATGTGTATTAATAAATCTTGGACTAGGATAAGAAAATCACTCAGCTATACTTTAAAGGTTTAATTACAAGTGGGCTTGTTTGTGTGTGCTGTGTCGCCTACCCACTTTCAATTTTCCTTGTCTAACGTCTCATGTCAGACTGGTGGGTTCTTAAAAATAAAGCTGATGTTTATTTATTATTCATGTACCCCCTGCTAGGCCCCCTAAAACAAGTTAGATTTATGTCTCTGAAAGATTGCTTAGCAATGTCACACCTCACCTTGAGAGATTTCATTAAAGCTTAACATCTCTTGAAAACTTCTGCTCTGCTCGTGTGGCTCAGATGCTCCAGAATGTGTCTCTTCGAGGCACTTTTTTAACTTTCACTGGGTGTCATATTTGCTCTTTGTGATCACCAAACCCCAAAGCCACTTCTTTTATTTTTTTTAGACAAAGTTATATGGCCACCCAACTCATACACAGTGACGACAGGCAGCTTGCAACAATGAAAATTTCACCACGCGCTCTTTCTCCACCCATGGTAGCTGCAATGCAATCAAATGCACAGGTACAGTATAGGTGGTACCTGGCTCAATAGTAGTAACTGTGAGAGGGATCTTGGAATCCTAGTGGACAATCACTTAAATATGAGCCAGCAGTATGCTACAGCTGCAAAAAGAGTTCATCAATTAATTAGGGCATCTTCCGGAAACCTGACACCAATACATTTCTAGGCTGCTTTAACAGAGGGATAGAATCAAGATAATGTGAAGTGTTAATACCACTTTATAATGCCTTGGTAAGGCCACACTTGGAATACTGCATTCAGTTTTGGTTGCCACGATGTAAAAAGGATTTTGAGACTCTAGAAAGAGTGCAGAGAAGAGCAACAAAGAGGACAGGAGGCTGAAACATATAAAGAATGTTTTCTGGATATTGGGTATGTCTAGTTTAATGAAAAGAAGGGGTGACATGATAGCAATGTTCCGATATCTCAGGGGTTGCCACAAAGAAGAGAAAGTCAAACTATTCTCCAAAGCAGCTGAAGGGAGGACAAGAAGCAATGGGTGGAAACTAATCAAGGAGAGAAGCAACCTAGAACTAAGGAGAAATTTCCCAACAGTTCGAACAATTAATCAATGGAACAACTTGCCTTCAGAAGTTGTGAATGCTCCAACAGTTTTAAGAAAAGACTGGACAACCATTTGTCTGAAATAGTATAGGGTTTCCTGCCTAGGCAAGGGGTTGGACTAGAAGACCTCCAAGGTCCCTTCCAACTGTGTTATTTTGTTAAATCAATAATTTGACACTTGCATCTATGGTCCCCAGGCCTGCAGCCAAAACCTCATCTTCAGGACCCGTGGGAAAAGCAACAGGATGTTGGATCAATCTTGTTTCATAAAGAAGAGACATATTATGTTCCATAAAGAAGGCATCACCACCAAGAAGGCCCTTTTATGGTTCCACCAGATGTATATTCCTGGTAGACTGAACCTGGAACATACCCTGGCTTCCCATTCTGATAAGGCTAGGTGAATGTAATAAGGGAGAGGTAGTGCTTCAAATATAGCTTTTATATTGCTATGTTGCGAAGTTGTGTCCAATCCATTGCGACCCCATGGACAACATTCCTCCAGGCCTTCCTGTCCTCTACCATCTTCTGGAGTCCATTTAAGCTCATGCCGACTGCTTCGGTGACTCCATCCAGCCACTTCATTCTGTCGTCCCCTTCTTCTTTTGCTTCAGTCTTTCCCAGCATGAGGCTCTTCTCCAGTGAGTCCTTCCTTCTCATTAGGTGGCCATAGGATTTGAGTTTCATCTTCAGGATCTGGCCTCCTAAGGGTTGATCTCCTCTAGGACTGACCGGTTTGATCGCCTTGCAGTCCAAGGGACTTGCAGGAGCCTTCTCCAGCACTATAGTTCAAAGACCTCAATTCTTTGGTGCTCGGCCTTTCTTATGGTCCAACCTTCACACTGTGGGAAGTTATCATCCAGCCCTCTCCCAGAAAAATGAAATATCCTAGGAAATATTGAAAAGGCAGAATATTTCTCTGGATGTGAAAAGAAAGAAACATGCTTTAAAAGACAGAATAGTTGCCTGTAGCTTCCTGACCATCCACACTTTGTCAATAGGCCATTGAGAAGGCCAGGCTAGCCCACTTTACATAATAAAGACTTCCCCACTGCAGCTGTAGGGGAAAGGGATATTACTCAACTCTTCACATGGTATCTGAGAACTCATAGCTGTATTCAAAACAGCCTAGAAAGTAGCCCCCTGTATGGCGCCATGGGAATCTGACAACCAATCAGAATACATTTCTTGCACAGGAACAGGAAACAGAGAGGTGGGACTGAACAGGTTATAAAAAGCCTAGCAAGCCCCTCCCTCAGCCCTTCTCTTTTTGTCCACCAACATTGAAGCATGTGATCACCTTTTCTGTTCAGGGCTCAAGCCATGTGGCCCTGTCCACCATTAAAACCATCTTTCCAAGCAGCCTCCATGTCTCCAGTGTCTTCTTTCGCACTTGGAGCTGAACCCAGAAGGACATTTCTTTCAACAACACCATACATTGCAACTGCGAAAACCCGTAGCCTTGACTAGACACACTTTTGTTGGCAGGGTGATGTCTCTGCTTTTTAGTATGCTGTCTAGATTTGCCATAGCTTTCCTCCCCAGGAGCAAGCATCTTTTATATTGTATTGCTATACAATATAAAATTTTTAGAATAAAACAATCCATTCAATAGAAAATAAAAAAAAGCCATGGGCGGCGGAGGGAGCACCAATGTTATCTCCTCCATCAATAGCTACTGCCATGGAATTCTTACAATGGGAAAACTTAAGCAAGGAAATCCAGAATTATAAGCTACACTGGGAACTTGAAAAAAAAACCTAGAAGAAAATGATGACAAATAGCTTTTATATTGCAGCGAAGAAAATTAGCTGTTCAGGTCTATGAAGTGAGAAAAAGAAGAGCCCGAACGAAGGAAAACTTTACTGAGTTTTACCAATAGAGAGATCTCTCTTATGCATCATTTAAAGAGTTATGAATTTAGCAAAACAATGTGTACAATTTAATCGCATGCAGGAAAATGCTCGGCTGCCAGATGTTGCTGGACTACAATGCCTAGTGACCCCTGCCAGCAAGGATTGCTGAAAACTATACTGCAGTTGTCCAATATCCCAAAGACCAGTTTTTCCTTTCCAATTTTGCTCTAACAGCACATGGAAAGAAAACAAGATTTTTATGAAGCAATAAGCTGGGTTTGGCCAACTCTGGGAATCAGCGTCCCACTTTTTAGCCCAGGGTCCTCTGTGATCAGAAAGGTCGGCAGTTCCGTGGTTCGAATCCCTTGTACAGGCCTCCTGCGTTGGACTAGATGACATCCAAAGTCCCTTCCAACTCTGTTACTGTTTACTGGGAGGGGGTTGGTTTGTTTGTTTTGGGAACCATAAAAAGGGGCTTGAATTTTTAACGGGGAGGGGGGGACACCCCTATTCTGAAGGAAAGCAAAGCAGCCACTGCTGCAAGAGGAGCAACCCCCATCGGCCCTCCAAAGCTGACTGATGGGATTTATAGTCCCTAGACCAGTGTTTCTCAACCTTGGCAACTTGAAGATGTCCGGACTTCAACTCCCAGAATTCCCCAGCCAGCATTCGCTGGCTGGGGAATTCTGGGAGTTGAAGTCCGGTCATCTTCAAGTTGCTAAGGTTGAGAAACACTGCCCTAGACCGTACACGTTAAGCAGTTTTGAGGTTTTTGTTTTAATAAAAGGCATTTTGAGCGGAGATCCTCCAACCGCAGATGTGCTACAGCAGAAGGGACGATCCCAATCAACACCCCATCCCAGACGGCATTGCACAGGAACAGATCGTGCGTCCCTGGCTGCCTTAATACGGCCAGACTCCCAGAGTTTGCACAACCGCATCGCAGCGGCGCGCGCGTGCTGCTTCCCGCCGTCTCCATGGCAACCGCCCGGAGAGCGGACCCGCGCGCCGCTTCCCGCCCAATACTCTCCTACCTTCCCTCACCGGTGTGTGATTGGCTAGCCTGGAAACCGAGGAAGCCCTCTGATTGGCCGATCGGTTTCTTTCGGCCTACGAAAGGGGAGGGGCAAAGCTCAAAAAACCTTGCGGGTGACCAAGTCTGAGGGGAGGAAGCGCGCGCGCGCGCGCGCTTTTCCCTCCCTTCCAGGGAAACAGTGTTTGGTGGGTGTGGGAGAGTAAACAACAGCTGTAGCTCCTTTTTGCCCTCTTATCCTTAGGCAATGAGGTACATTTTATTTATTTATTTATTTGCTGCTCTCTGAGGTAATTCTGATTTTTAGACGCTGTAGGATAGGGAGCCGAGGGTGGGGGAGTCGTTTCCTCAGGTAATAACCGGCCTTTTGCTTGCAGGGAGTAAAAGAACTGCGTTCTGAGGGGATTTTATATATATAAAATATATAGGGATGAGGTAATGTCTCAGCCGTGTCCTTATTTAAAGGACTCTGATACTACAAGGTTACTGAAGAAAAAGTTACTTCAGTCCCAAGAAGTGGCTTTCCTCAGGGAATAAGGCAAATTTCCAAAAGTCTAGAGGTTCTCAGTCATCCTGGTCCTGGTTGTCCCAAAGGTGCTTTTTTCAGGAGGCAACTGGACTTGCTTTGTTTTTTTCTTTTGAAGATGTTTCGCTTCTCATCCAAGAAGCTTCTTCTGGGGCAAATTTCTGACAGGATAGTGGGGAATGGAAGGATTTATGTTCAGACAGCTGAAAGACAGATAGCAATAGCAGTAGACTTATATACCGCTTCATAGGCCTTTCAGGCCTCTCTAAGCGGTTTACAGAGTCAGCATATTGCCCCCAACAATCTGGGTCCTCATTTTACCCACCTCGGAAGGATGGAAGGCTGAGTCAACCCTGAGCCGGTGAGATTTGAACCGCTGAACTGCTGATCTAGCAGTAGCCTGCAGTGCTGCATTTAACCACTGCGCCACCTTGGCTCCATAATAAGATAAGATAAACCTCCAAGTGCTTTCAACGGCCCTCTAAAAGGATGCAAATGACTAGCTGTCTGCAAGGAATATAAATCCTTCCATTCCTCACTTTCCTGTCAGAGCTGAAGATTAGATTAGATTACTTTATTTGTATGCCGCCCTTTTCCCTGAGGGGACTCAGGGCGGCTCACAATTCAAGAGAGGGGAGAAAAAACAAACAAAATACAGAACATGAAGAAGCTTTTTGGATGAGAAGCGAAATGTCTTCAAAGGAAAAAAACAAGACCAGTTGCCTCCTGAAAAACCATCTTTGGGGCAAATTTCGGAAGCAGCTAAGGGCCATATACTTAGAAGGGGTAAAGTACCTCAGGAGCTTGCGGTAGTCGTAAGTCATATCCAATTGCACCAGTGGGTTAAAACCATTTTTTAAAATTTATTTTGTAAAATGACAATAAAGGCTATACTATACTATTTGCAGGACTAAAAGTATTGCACAGAGTAAAAGGTAAGTGAAAAGATTCAATTTTTTTTACACTCAAGAATGAAGGAAATTCTGGAGTCTGAGGAAATTTTAGCCATATTTTTTTTTAAAGCTGAAAAAATAACATTCAGTATTGATTCTACAAAATAAAATCAAGGGCTGCTTTACCTTCTTAGAAGTAAAGTATCTGTGGCACCTGAGGTAATCTAAGCCACCTCCTATGAGAAGGACAACCCATCACAAAAATTAGGTTTAAAAAGTTAAAATTGCCTCAGCCCAGGACTTACTGTTTTTCTCTGGAAATGTCAACAATTGGGATCTAAGGTGATTTTAGCCAAAATTTACTTCCTAAAAGGAGTAAAATAAAATAGCAATAGCAGTTAGACTTATATACCGCTTCATAGGGCTTTCAGCCCTCTCTAAGCGGTTTACAGAGTCAGCATATTGCCCCCAACAACAATCCGGGTCCTCATTTTACCCACCTCGGAAGGATGGAAGGCTGAGTCAACCTTGAGCCGGTGAGATTTGAACCGCCGAACTGCAGATAACAGTCAGCTGAAGTGGCCTGCAGTACAGCACTCTAACCACTGCGCTACCTCAGCTCTATCTATGGGGCCTGAGGAAATCTGGGCCAGGTACTGGTAAAAGGATTAAATACCAATGTTAAACACACAATCAGCTTTAAAGTTTGTCAGAGCCAGGAACTACCTTTTCTCTATGGAAATAAGGCCAATTCCTGAGGCCTGAGTTTAGTCAAGGGTCACATTTTTAGGAACAAAATCCCTGTGGGACCTAAACTGAGGCATATTCTTGTAAAAGGACTAAATTACCACAAATAACAGTTAAAATTAGCTTTAAACTGCCTCAAACCCATGAGCTATATTCTATGTTCCTCTCTGGAATAAGGCCAACTCCTAAGGTCTGAGGTAATTTTAGCCGAGGTTTGTCTTCCTAAAAAGTAAAATCTGAGCCATAACATGGTAAAAAGACTAAAATACCACAAGAAACTAAAAGTTAAAATTAGCTTTATATTGCCTCTCAGACCCTGGAAGCTGCCCTTTCTGGGAATCAGGCCAACCAAGTCCTGAGTTCCAAGATAATATTAGTTGGGTCTGTTTTTTAGGAATAAAATATCTATGGTGTCTGAGGTAATTTTAGCCAAGGTTCCTAAAAAGAGTAATATATGGGGCCTGAGATAATTTGGTAAAAGGACTGAACTATCACAGGTAACTAAAAGTTAAAATTAGCTTTAAATGGCCCTCAGACCATTTAAATTAAGTCCTGGTAAAGGGATTGAACCCCCACAGGGAACTAAAAATTGAACATAGAATTAGCTTTAAATTGCCTCAAACCCAGGAGCTACGTTCCTAACTCCTGAGGCCTGAAGTAACTTTAGTCAAGGCTCACCTTCCTAAAACGAGTAAAACATACATATGGAGCCTGAGATAAACTGAGCTGAGTCTCGATAAAAAAACTAAACTACCATAGGGAACTAAAAGTTAAGCAAAATTATCTTTAAATTGCCTCAGATCCAAGACCTGACTTTGCTTTTGGGGAATAAGGTCAATTCTTGAGGCCTGAGATAGTCTTAGTCAAATGACACATTTTTTTTAGAAATAACATAGCTGTGGGATAGAGATAATCTGAGCCATGTCTTGATAAAAGGACTCAACTATAGGTAGTTAGTGCGGATTAGTGGATTAGTGCAGATTAGTGGATTAGTGCACTTAAAATTGTGATTTTATTTATTTCAAAATGACCGGTTTAGTTCAATGTAATAGCTGTCTTGGACCTGTCTTTCGCAATACTCTTTTCAAATTTGGATACTGTCCCCTTTGTAAACAAATTACTAGTCTACATAGAGAGATTACCTATCTAGAACCTCTAATCTGTGCTCTCCAAGCAGAAATTAGGTGTCCAATTCAGCCATTTCACTCTACGGAGATGCCACGTTATCAGCCCCCCCCCCCCCCCCTGCAAAGATCCCGCAGGAGAAGAGCAGTCTGGACAACCGTGGGATCTGGCAGGGTGAGAGCTGTGAACCATAAACACAAAGCTTTTGCTGTGACCTAGCATAACAGATATAGTGCCCTTGCTGACCCTAATGGGGACACTAAAGAGACAGGTCAAGGTAGTTGTGATAATGATGACTCAAATAAGCAGGGGATCGTGGTCCAAAATGAAGAACTTACTTAGGAAAGGCGAAATGGGGAACCAGATATCACACATTAGTCGCACAAGAAGAGCAAGGTATGCAAAAAGAGAAGTCACCTTCTGGTTGGTGATTCAATCGTAAGGGATGTAAATTTAGGAAAGGATATGGAGGTTTTAAAAGAGGTCAGGTGTCTGCCAGGTGCTACTGCCAGCAGAGACAAGAGGCGTATTCTTAAGATAGTCAAGAATGCAAGTAAGGACTGTGATGTTGATGCTATTATACATCTTGGCACAAATGATCTGTCCCAGAAAGATGTACCTTCTGTGAAGAATCATTTCCAGAGCTTGGGGTATGAACTTAGTAGTATAGATTGTAGGCTTATCTTTTCAGAGGTTTTACCAGTATATAAGGAACAAAAAGGGAAGGTCCAGTGTGTAGCAGAATTTAATGTGTGGCTAAAGGAGTGGTGTAAAAGGGAAGGCTTTGGTTTTATTAGTCATGATGTCTACAGTTTTCCAATGAAAAACTGTACAAAAGAGATGGTTTGCATCCATCCAAGAAAGGGACTAAGTTAGTTGGAATTAAATTCACAGATTTTCTGGATAAACATTTAAACTGAACAGCGGGGACAGAGAATTAATTGATGCAGAACATTTCTGTCCCCAGCAACCTAAACTTCATAGGGCTATCAGTGCATGTAACACAGATGTTTGTGCAGGTAAGATTATCACTTCCGCTGTCAAGCAAAACCAAGCATTTAATAGTGAGTGCCATACCATGTGCATGAATCTTACAAGTGGCAAGAAAATAGGGGCAGTCAGGCATAACACAGGTTATGTATACAGTAAACACAGGGTCAATCAAAATGGACTCAAATGTCTATACACCAATGCACAGAGTATGAGGAATAAACAGGGCGAATTAGAAATTCAAGTAAAAGAGGGCAGATACGATATTGTTGTCATTACAGAAACTGGGTGGGATGAAACCGACAAATGGAACATACAGCTAGAAGGATTTAAATTATTTAAAAGAATAGACCAAATAAAAGAGGAGGTGAAGTTGCATTATATATAAGAAATAATTACCTCTCTACAGAAATAGAGCACAACAATGACGAGAACTATCTTGAATCTGTTTGAGTCAATATTAAAGGTTGGGGGGGGGGGGAATGACATTGCCGTAGGTCTATACTACAGGCCACCCAACCAAGCAGAGGAAGTAGATGAACTTTTTGCTAGTCAGCTAACTAAGGTATGTAGGAAGCACACCACAATAGTAGTGGGGGATTTTAACTACCCTGACATCAACTGCTAAACAAACTCTGCACCAAGTGGAAGATCCAACAGGTTCCTTCCTAACAAACCTAGCAGACAACTTTGTTTCCCCAAAAGTAGAGAAGGGAACAAGGGGATCAGCCATATTGGACTTAATTCTCACTAACAGAGAGGAAATGATAGAAGGTGTTGAAGCCACAGGAACCCTGAGGGCAAGTGACCATGCAATATTGGAATTCAACATTATGCAAACACAAGTAGTAAAACAAAGTGAATCTAGAGTCTTGGACTTTAAGAGAGCTAATTTCAATAAACTTAGAGAGAGCTTGGGAAAAATTCCATGGATGAGATTCCTTAAGGGGAAAACAACTCAAGAAGCTTGGGAAATTTTGAAAAATGAGATTACAAAAGCCCAGTCTAGCACAATACCAATGAAGAAGAAAAATAACAGCTCCCAAAAGAAACCAGCATGGCTGCATAAAGAACTCTCTGACAAATTGAAAGACGAAAAAGATAAGTATAGAAAGTGGAAAGAGGGGGACAACTAAGCCAAAATATCAGCAAATAGCCCGAGCCTGTAAAGATGAAGTGAGGAAAGCTAAGGCTCACAATGAAAAACGGCTTGCCACAAAAGTAAAAATTAACAAAAAAAGGTTCTTCCAACATGTTAAAAACAAGAAAAAAGTTAAGGAAACAATTGGTCCATTGCTAGAAGAAAGTGGCAAGAAGGTGACAAGCAACAGGGAGAAAGCAGAACTATTTAACTTATGTTTTGCATCTGTCTTTACACAAAGGGATAAAACTGTCCAACCTATCAAAAACAGCACCACAAAAATCAGATTAGGAACACAAATTGAAATAGGGAAGAAAATGGTAAGTGAGCACCTGTCTACCTTAGACGAGTTCAAATCACAAGGACTGGATGGATTACACCCCAGGGTTCTGAAGGAACTGGCAGATGAGATCTCAGAACCACTGAACTATATCTTTCAGAGATCCTGGAGCACCGGGGAACTACCAGAGGATTAGAAAAGAGCTGATGTGGTTCCGATCTTCAAAAAAAAAAAGGGGGGGGGGAGATCCAGGAAAGTACAGACCTATCAACCTGACTTCAATTTCCTGACAGTTACAACAATTAATCAGTGGAACAGCTTGCCTCCATAAGTTGTGAATGCCCCAACACTGCAAGTTTTAAAGAAGATGTTGGATAGCCATTTGTCTGAAATGGTATAGGGTTTCCTGCCTAGCCGGGGTTGGACTAGAAGACCTCCAAGGTCCCTTCCAACTCTGCTATTGTATTGTATTGTATTGTAACTAAAAGTTAAAATTACAGTAGCTTTAAATCTCAGATCAATTTAAATTCAGTCCTGGTAAAAGAATTGAACCAACATTGGGAACTAAAAGTTAAACATAAATTTAGCTTTAAATTTCCTTAAACCCAGGAGCTGACTTTGCTTAGTCAAGGCTTACCTTCCTAAAAAGAGTAAAATATAGTATCTATGGGGGTTGAGGTAACTTGAAGTATATCACGTTAACAGGACTGAATCACCACAGGTAACTAAAAGTGAAGCAAAATTGGTTTTAAATTGCCTCAGATTCAGAAGCTAACTTTCCTTTCTGGAAATAAGGTCAATTCTTGAGACCTGAGGTAATTTTAGCCAAGTGTCCCCTTAAAAGGAGTAAAGGGCTACGTATTTCAAGTAACCAAAGGTAAACATTAGCTAAAATTACTTCAGCCCCCAAAACTGACCTTACTTTATTGAAATAAGGTAAATTCCCAGGGTGTGAGGTAATCTTAGGATGTTGTTTTCCCTACCTAGAAAGTAAGATAAATTGTGATAGGAGGCCATTTTTTAGGAACACCAAAAATCTATACGGCTGAGGTACAACGGTGGGTTGCACATTTTGTTACTGGTTTGCTGCAAGGCCAAGTGCCTGTTTTGCGCGCACACAAGTGCTTTTTGTGCATGTGCTCGGCCTTCCACACATGCACTTTGCTCACGCGTGTGCCTTTCATGCATGCTTGCACACATAGCAAGTGATGCCCCTATTGCAGAGGTCTCAGTCATTGATCAGACACTGTGTGAGGCTCATCTGGAAGTCCTCTCTGGGATTGCACTGAATGACCCCTTCAGTTGCTGAGTTGACACTGAGAAAAAATTGCAGTGCAGGAGAGTCAGCACTGTACAACTGGAAACCTCGTCCAGTCCCCGAGGATCCCCTTAGTGAGATCCAAACTGGAAGAGAAGCCATTTGACTCCGCAGGCTGTACTGTGCCTGAGGCCATCTTCATTCACATCAGACACATGCAGGATACAGGTGATGCTTATGCTGCTGCTGGTAGAGGTCTTTCAGTCCCTAAGTCACCACTCTGAAATTCAAAGTGAATGAGCCTGGGAGGTGATCCGCCAGCTACCTTCTCATTCAGTTTGCTTTTCACAGATTGGTGACTGCAGGACTGAAAGACGTCTACCAATAGCAGTATAAGCATCAGCTCTATCCAGATGCTGTCAGAGTTTGTTGCAGAAATCACATCCAGAAAGCACATCCAGATAACTGATTCAGCAGGTTTCATTAACTTTTTTATATACATAATAACACATGAGTAAATGTACAATATCAATAATGGATTTTCTCACATGGTAGTAGTTACAGGCAAAACACGGGCAAAGGAGAGATTGGCTTTCAGTTCAGAGTTCAGAGCTTCATACAGACAAAGAGAAGCTAAGCCTAAGTCACGCCCAGGCTCCTTGCTGTCTCAGCTCCCAAACAGCCCTCATTGGCTGTCCTTTGTTACCATGTCCTATTCCAGTTCATGAATATTCTGACAATCTTGTGTGAATGGAGATGGCCTCAGCAAGAACCAGTCAATACTTGCAGTTTCAGTCGGTACTTGCCCATATTTGCTTTAGCTCTCCCCCTGCCTTTTTTTTTTTTTGCTTGAATTCCTGACTTCTGCATGAATTCTCAGGATGAATTTCTCTCTCAAGTGCACAATTCCATTCCTGAATGTTTTTCGGTTGCCGCCTCAGGAAGTTTTTCTGCAAGAAACATGTTTGAGAGTTTGTGTTCCACCATGATAAACCTCCAGTGAAATTGTTTTTCTTCCTTCCATTGGGAAAACACAAAAGCTCCATTTTCTGGCATAATTGTCTTGTGTTATTCAATTGCTCCAGGGAATGGAGAACAGGGAAAGTAGGCCTGTTTGTGGCTACCCTGATATTATGGAACGTGCTGCCTCCAGAAGCGCTTTCAATTTTTTCAGGGTATAAAATTTGTTAAAGATCTCTACTCTCTATCTAGGAATCTTTTCTGCTGTGGTGTAGAAAAAATTCATGGATATCCCTGACTATATTTGAGCTTTTTTTCCCCTTAGTATTTTACAGAGCCCCATATGTGTATGTATGAATTTAGCGGAAGGCAATTTATTGTAAGAAACTGATGGCCAAATTTTGAAAGAGAATGTTGCAAGACTTATGTCTTATGTTTTATGATGTACATTACCCAAAGTTGTCCCAAGTGGGCTAATCACTAACTTTGGGCTAATCGCTCCCTACCTCACAGGGTTGTTGTGGGAAAAATAGGAGGAGGAAATTGTGTTAGATATGGTCACCATCTTGATTTATTTGTAGAAATAATGAAGGTGGGATACAAATAAATAAAATTCATGAATTACTCAATGACTGACATTTATGGGGTACCCAACTTTTTTTTTTTTTTAAAGGACTTTGACTTTGTGAGATTCACTGTATCAGGTGTTCAATGGTAAAAATACCCTGGGTCATTCAGTTGCTTCAGGGAACAGTAATTATAAGCTATAGTATTTTTTCTTTGATACCATCAATCTACTGTGGGCTGACTTAGGTGGCTCTACATTCTGACTCATAAAGGGAAAAAGTGTAGAAGCAAATTATACGTTTCGGTTAAATTGAACTCCCCCCCCCCCCGCTTTCTACAGTGCAAACTCAGATATCCTACTGAAGTTCCAGCAATTTGGAAAAATGTGTGTTCCTTTGATTTACTGTTTAATCTTTGCAAGGTAGTCAATGTTCTGTTCTATATCTGATTATCCATCATTTCCTTGAATTGAACTCAGAGTTTCATAATATCCATAATTTCTTTCTGAAGTTCATGTTACGTATTTTGACTGCACATCAGAGGTGGGTTGCTCCTGGTTCAGCCCGATTTGGCCTGGTTTGGCTGAACCAGTAGTGGCCAAACCCCGGGTTGGCTGAACCGGTAGTGGAATTCAGGCCTGGGTCACAGAACCAGCAGCGACCCAGACCTCGTTGCTGCTGGGCTGCGCCATTTTGGTTTTTAATGACTGAGCGTGCGCATGCGTGAAGAACAATTTACATTGAACAGCGAGCATGTGCGTTGCAAACTGGTAGTAAAACCGGCAGCAACCCACCCCTGCTGTATATATACTCCTGTACTTGTTTGACAAATGATCCGGCCCAATTTAATTTGTGTATATTATGTAAAGTAAAATTATGCTAATAAGACCTGATTAGTTAATATTTATATCGTACAAAACTATGATCATTATTAAGTGGAGTTACATCCGTAACACTACACATATTCACATAACTCAAGTGATTTATAGGGTGAGGGAAGGATTAAAAAAAACAGTTAATAGATAAAGAAAAAATGGATTTATCCATAATAGACCCAGATTTAAGTTGCATTGGTCAACTAATTCCCCACTGCCATGTATGTGAACTACTTTAAATGATTACTTCCCCATCTAGCATAAGTGATCACTATGAAGTCCCAGAGGCTCTCAGTTTTTGTGAGTATTTCACTTTTTATTCTGGAACTTTCTACTTATTAAACATAATGTGAAAGCTCTTTTTAAGAAACAAGTTCAGGCCTTACAAAAATGGGCAATATTTGTTCGGTGTTAAGTTATTTGAAGTCTACAAGTGCTGCAGAGAATGTAGGAATCCAGATCTTTTCAATATGGCATTGTCCAGGTGTCTTCACATTCGTTGCGAGCTAATCTGCATGTGGAATATTATAAGGGATCAATGTAGAATATTAGACGGGATCATCGTATGTAACAGTTGTGTGTCTCATTGAAAAAGTATCTCACAGAGTTGTTGAAAAGAAGACTGGAGTGGTTAAAATGGCCCTGTTGATATGAATAGTTTTCTTCGCAACAGAATCCTGATCAGTGTGTGCTGTTAGAATTAGGGGGAAATTGCTCTTCCATTTTATAGCTGGAAAATCTCATAATGATTTCTCATCTAAGATGAACAAAGGTCAAGGGGAGGGGGAGCTAAGGTGTCCTATCTCTCAGTGTTTTTTTTTTTGTCCTAACCACAAAACCACACAGCTTTTAGCGTCAGCACTTACTTATCTCATAGCTCTCAAAGCTGAATTAGACAGTGCCAAGATGTTCCAAAAATAAAGAATTTTTTTGTTCTGCCTTCTGCATTCGGAGTGTCAGTTACAGAAATACAACAGGGAGTTTCTAGTTAGCTATTTTTCTTTCCCTTTTTTGTGTGTGCACATGCAAGGAAATTAAAATGTGCTGAGAATTACTTTATTAGTAGTTATACATCTAAGGATTTTCTTTTCAATGTTAAGGTTACATTGCTATAGCCTTTTCAAAAATTTTGAAAAATATTGTATTGTTTAATTAAATGTTCTATAAAATTCAACTCATGCAGTATGTAAATAGACAGTTGGCTAGGAAGTCTTACAGAATTATGCTTAACTGCAGAGGAGAGGGTTTCTATAAATGGGACATGGTTAAAAGCAAATTGAAAGGTAAAGACAAGAGAAGCCTATTCTTTAGAAAGGTCCTAAAATATTAGAGCTGGGCAAAGTTTTTGAAAGGTATTGTAATATAAACAAACATATCTGCTTGAAAGAGTTGGTGGAACTTCTTTGAATTGTTTCCTGTATTATCTGTATGAATGGTAGGGTGCACGCATGGGCTTGTAGAAACAACCTGGAAAATGTCGTGAAGCTTTTCAAAGTTACCACACTCTTAATATTTGATGGTAGGGCTTTTCACTTATGGCTGCTGTCTGTCTGTCTGTCTGTCTGTCTGTCTATCTATCTATCTATCTATCTATCTATCTATCTATCTATCTATCTATCTATCTATCATCTATCTATCTATCATCTATCTGCAATAGTGGCGCAGTGGTTAGAATGCAGTATTGCAGGCTACTTCTGCTGACTGCCAATTGCCAGCAATTCGGCAATTCGATTCTCAGTGGCTCAAGCAATAGCAATAGCAATAGCAGTAGACTTATATACCGCTTCATAGGCCTTTCAGGCCTCTCTAAGCGGTTTACAGAGAGTCAGCATATTGCCCCCAACAATCTGGGTCCTCATTTTACCCACCTCGGAAGGATGGAAGGCTGAGTCAACCCTGAGCCGGTGAGATTTGAACCGCTGACCTGCTGATCTAGCAGTAGCCTGCAGTGCTGCATTTAACCACTGCGCCACCTTGGCTCTTAGTCAAGGTTGACTAAGCCTTCCATCCTTTCTGAGATTGGTAAAATGAGGACACAGATTAGTGGGGGCAATATGTAAACCGCTTAGAGAGGGCTATAAAGCACTATGAAGCAGTATCTATCTATCTGTCATCCATCCATCCATGCATCCTGTACCCTTAGGGGTGGTATGTGTCTTCCTTATTCTTGGGTCCTCTACCAATGACTGGGACTTTGAGGATTATATGCAGGATCTTAGCTGTTCCTTACACTGCAGTCTTCCGCACAGAGAGCTTTGATGTCATTCCTGGAATCAATTGGAGTCTTTCTTCCAGTTAATGTCTGTCTGTCTATCAATCATCTAAGGGTTGGATCTACAATTTTTTTAAAAAAAATAATACAGTACGATGCCTATTTGACTATACAGGTATAAAAAAGCTAGGAAATGCAATGATTCTTGAGCATAGAAAAAGAAAAATGCTCAACTGAAAGTCATACAATAAGGAGACCCATATGCAGAGAAGCATTTGACTACTTTATTGTTTATGTAGTAGCTTCTAAAACTATGTGGTTGCTCTTCATATCCTGTTCAAATTCTTTTTTGTTGGCACACAATCCTTCTGTTCTCATTCCCTAAACAGAAGAACTGGTGTGTTTATCTTTTTCCTTCAAGTAACATTCTGTGAATTTGCAGATGCCCATGTCTCCTCTATTCCTTGACAAAGTCTGTTAAAATGACTAACCCTTTCTCACAGATCTTATTTCCTCAAATCTTTTCCTCGCAGTTTTCCTTGTTGTCCTCTGAACTCACTCCAATTTGTCCTTTCAAATGTGTTTTGTCTTCGACAGAAATCCGTAATCCATCTGAGGCCTAATCAGTGTCAAAAAGAGCAAAATAATTTTCTTACTTGTTTTGCAGGCCACACTCCTGTTAAGACTTCTCAATGTAATGTTCTTTGGCTTTTAAACTTGGCTGAATTGCAATCGTCTTCTGTGAAGCCGTTATCACTTAGAATTTAAATCTTCCTTACCCTCTTGCTACCGTTTTGTGAGATGAAAATTTTCAGTTTGCTGAGAGAGGGGGTCTATCTGAAAATACAAACTAGCAGTAATATTCATTTATTTCTGAACTAAATTAGAGCAGCTTGGGTACAGTTGTTAATTTTATTTCAACATGGATTTTTCTCCAACATGTTATTAACATTTGGCTCACTTTTTTTCTTCTATACAATTGGAGATAACTTTGTGAACCACAAAATTGGTTGGTTGTGGGTAGCCGCCATTCACATACATGGAACCTTACATAAAATAAGTTTGACTGATTCTGGCCTCATGGACATATAATTTATAAAATGTACAGAATTACTTCAATCATCCGTATTTAGGTCTACATATCATGGGATACCCAGATTAATTTGTTTCAAAGACTTAAAAAAGAAAAATAGTGAGCAATAAATTGAAAGAAGTTTAAGTTCCTTTCTAAAAAAAAATTCTGCAATGCAGAAAAGAGAACAGAGTGAAAAATTTTCAAAAGCAATAATGCTTGAAGAATTGTGGGTTGTGCAATTGCAAGAACAAAGATCCAACCAAATATATTGCATTTATTCAATGTTCCATTTGATGATGGCTTTTTTGGCTGCCCACTAATCGCTTCCTTACTTAATTGGGCCCTAGTTTTGAAATATATTTTTTTTAAAAAATTGAAACTCGATAAAGCCCAGATAAAATATAATTTTGCAAAGTTATTCAAAATACATTTGAGCTAGTTGATTTCTGTTCTAGCCTCTTTTGTTCTGTGCTTAACAACTGTTATCATTCCCAAGGAAGTGACTTAACACTCTCCCAATGCAAAAGAAAGATAAAGGCAGAATCCTGCCAACTATGGTCCAATCAACCTTTTCCAATAATCATTAAGCTTTGGGCAAGATTTCTTATTATAACATTTAAATTGGATGCTTCTGAAGGAATCTCCTGTCCTATAAACAGGCAGAATTCAGATCAGTTCTACAATAGGTTGATGTGCAAAGCTACAGTATTTAACTGAAAAGACTTCAGTCCTTCTGAGGTGTCCTTTATGTTGCTTTTATTGATTTAAATGTGGCCTTTAACTTTATTCTTCATGAGGCAGTTAACCTCAATACCACCAATCACCACGTTCTCAAGTGGGTAATTTTGCCATCTCAAAACAGTCCCATACAAAGCAGAAGTATTTGTAATGGCACTCTAACAGTTTTCTCTATTTTTAAAGGAGGTAAATAGGCTGTAGGGACGCGGTGGCTCAGTGGCTAAGATGCTGAACTTGTCAATTAGAAAGGTCGGCAGTTCAAATCCCTAGCGCCATGTAACAGAGTGAGCTCCCATTCCTTGTCCCAGCTTCTGCCAACCTTGCAGTTTAAAAGTATATAAAAATGCAAGTAGAAAAAAGGAACCATCTTTGTTGGGAAAGTAACAGCATTCCGTGTCCCTTCGGCATTTATTCATGCTGGCCACATTACCACTGAGATGTCTTCAGACAACGTGGCTCTTCGGCTTTGAAATGGAGATGAGCATCACCCCCTAGAGTCGGGAACAATATGAGAGGAACCTTAAAGAGTCTGTATTCTTGCCCCTTTATTATTTAATATCTCTATTAACAATATTGTTATGCCCTCTGTAAACCAGTTTCAACACTTGTCCATCAATTTATCTCCATTCCACAGATGATGTGGTTATCACATCTATAACTCAAATGGGCCTTTATAGAAACCTACTTTCATTTGCAACCTACAATGGGAATCTCTTAAACTGACAATTCAAAAACTAAGATTTTACTACTTTATAGTAAACACTTCAAGTCTAAGATAGAAAATTAATAAAAGCTCAATTGACCAGATTAAGTACCTGAGTATCCTCTTCTATCTTTCCACCTGTTTGGACTAATCAGTTGAATGAACTCTATAAGAGCCCAAAACATCTTCAACACAATCCTTAAATAGGTGAGCTATCAAGGCAATCATTACATCCCTGCAGAAATTAAACTATATAAAGTGAAGTGTCAACTTCCACTTTGGAAGCTATTCAGTCTAATTTTTTAAAAGCTATACTCTGTGTTTCTTGCTCATCTCAATGTCCTTACTTGGCTAGAACTTGGCTGTGTCTCTTTGGGAGTCTAACTAAGCTGTGCCGTGCCAGGTTTTGGCTGAAATAGATTTCCGAGACTGCATTCCTGGTTACTATTCCCTACTAGTGGCTTACTTCATCTTTGAAAGGGGAAACTGACTTTGATTTGGCTTATTGTCGCTTCTCGGCAATGGGATCATCCATGGGATATGTGGGGGCGCAACAATTACACTATAACGGTGATGGCGAGCCTTTTTCTTATGGCATGCCAAAATAGTCTGCGCACGCGCTATCGTGCATGCCCACTCAATCCTCCCCGCCCACATGTGCATGTGCACACACACCTCCGCACATGCATACACGAACCCCCCCCCCCCGCATACGTGCACGACAGGCTCCAGAGGTTTTCCTGAAGCCTAGGGAGGGCAAAAACGGTCTTCCCCAGTCACTTGGAGACCCTCCGGAACCTGGAAACAGATCATTTCCGAACTTCCAGTTGGGCCATTGGGGGCCGTTTTTCGCTCTCCCCAGGCATCAGGAAAGCCTCTGGAGGCTGGAAAGGGTGAAAAAGGCCTCGACGGCCCGACCGGAAGTTCGTTCCCGCTCCTCTGGCCTTCTGGAAGGGTGAAAAATCAGCTGGCTGGTGTGCGCATGCGCGCCTGAGCTGATAGCTGGTGTGCCACCAAATATGGCTACGCGTGCCACAGGTTCGCCATCACGGCACTATAATATCAGTGAATAAGTTTAACCTTATCATCTTGAAAGTCTAGATCCCAGATCTTTGGTTTAAGATCTTAAACTCATCCCTTGATCCAAAGAAGGATCTTATGACCTTAAACCAAAGATCTGGGATCTAGACTTTCAAGATGATAAGGTTAAAGTTATTCACTGATGTTATAGTGCAATTGGTGCACCTTCACTCATTCCCTGGATGGTCCCTAGATATGTTTATAGCATCTTATATGTTCCTCACCAGATGATTTTCACCTTCCTGTGAATTGGTGTATAAATCCTTTATGACAACACATGAAAAGACTTGGTCTCCCATATGATGAAGGTATTTGTGTATGTTCAGATACAGAGATTAAGTCAGAAATCCATTGCCCAATATCATCTATGGTATTTGGCACTGATGCCAGAAATTTTGTCTTTCTGACAAGAAGCTGCAGCCTTAAGAGAAAAAAAAAATCAGGAATCATTTAAAAGACTGCCAAGTTATCAATAATTACACCTTGCAGAATTCAGTGCTGTTGCTACTTTTGCTATTAAAGGTTTGAGCTTTATTTCACCTTGCTGAATTTTACTTTTGCTTGTATTTCTTTAGTCTGGGACCATAAATGAATAGATTTAATTGTGATGCACACTGAGGTCAAGATCAGAGAGAGGTAAGATGAGAAAGATGGAGAAGTTGGAAGGCTTTAATCTTACAGTATGTGGTCATACCTTGAATTCATCCTTTAGTAGTGTTAATTTTATTGAGCTGACGGAAAAATGCATTTCCTTTTGTAAGGAAATATATTCAAGAATGTATATTTATATGCAGAAATGTCTTTTTTTTAAAAAATAATCCAGATTAATGAACAAATTTGATGGGAGAAATACTGAATCTCAATGAATATTAATGCAAGTGATGTGGAAAAAAATACTTTCTTACTTAAAACATAGAAGGCATAGACAAATGTTGACAGAATTCAATATACAGATTTAAAGAGCAACACACACACACACACACACACTGCTGGGTTATGGTTTCCTATTTGCCAGACAGTGGAAAAACATAGGGAAAAAATAGATTGCATTGAGTAAAATGAATTTCTCTATTGTGCTAAATATCTAAGCTTTTGAGTGTAATTCAAATAATTCACACATTGTTTTAGGTATAGTTTAAGTAAGTTAAATATAAATCTTTGAAATATCTTTTTTGGAAGTGTGTACTGATCCAGAAACAGGATTGGCTTTGGATAAAATTAGAGGATCAGCTGTTATAGGCAGAAGTGAAATGGAAATAAAAATGAAAGAATAGAGTGGGATGGAGAACAATTTAAAGGGATAAATCTGAGGGTGGAGCATTCTGTAAAGATAGCCAGGTAGCTAAGGTAATTTCCCTCTAATGACTTAATGTCTTTCAAGATGACGAGGATAATGATGATGTTATCCGTTCAGTCGAATCTTGATGATTCTATGGACCAAGTTTCTCCACATCTGCCAATCTTGCACTGTCTAGTTTATCTATGCTCTGGTTTGTGTCAGCTTTGATGACGTCCAGCTACCCTGTTCTTTGACGGCCTATTTCCTTTTACCCCTAACACTTCCAAACATAATTGCTTCCTCCAACGAATTCCCCCACAAGACAGGGCTATAAGATGCATTTTCATGATTTTCCATCAAGATAATCGTCTTCATTTAACATGGTTATCCAACGGCTCTTAGTTCAATTCTAAGAAAGCTAAATTCATTGGGAAGTAGGCGTACAACTCACCGATGTTGGCATGTCTCCACCTATGCATCCATCCTACAAAAATGCCCCGTGCTGCGTTTTCTTTTACCTTCCTACTAGTGGGTTTGAACCAGTAATGATATCCTCTTTTCTTCACTACCAGTTTGGTAGCAGGAGCGCACGTCTGGTCATGCGCAGAACCTTCTGTGCATGTGCAGAAGATCCGTGATGATGTTTGTGTGGGTGGGCGGAGCCTCGCACCACCGCCACTACCGGTTTGCCCGAACCGGTGCAAACCGACAGAATACCACCTCACATTTGAACCCTGTCTACAAATGAGAATGTTAATAATACAGAGTTCCAAGCTATGTGGCAATATTTCACATTTCTGGGAATGCAAGTTAGAGCCCAATGCCCTTATGCTGTGCCCGTGACACAATGACACAATGACTTCCTGCAGCAGCCCAGGATATTTGCTTTTTAAGGAAGGGGAGAGCGATGTCCTGTACCGGTAAACAAGTTCACTGTCATTACCGAACAAATCAATATCCTGACCTTCAAGGTATGTGCACTTGTTTGGCTTCCTCCTTTCGGTTAATAAAGGAAGCTTTATTTTACACCTTCTGTTGTGTTTCGCTGGGTTTTATGACTTTGAGATTATAGAGTTGTTATAATGGCACCAAACCTGCTAATCCTCAATGGGATGATTCAAAGTATGTTACTGGTTCCAGCTGTTCAGATGGAAACAATCTGAATTTATAGTTCTCCTGCTGACAATTGGCATGAAATGATTTACACTGTTCAGCATGGAGTCAAATTTCCATCGTTTAGGTGTTCTACTTCCTTATGTATTATAGTTTAGCATAATGATGTGATTATCTGTCAAATGTACAAGGGGGTGTACTTTGCCGAGGATGTCAAACACCTATTTTCAGTGTTTTCAGAGCAAGCCTTTGAGTTTATTTCCCTCAATTCTAGCATGTTGGTTCCAGTTCTTGTAACTAATCTTATTTTGCTCTGAGTCTTCATCCCAGACTGGTTCCTAATCATATTAGCCTTTAACCCCGTTGGTATTACACAAGTTCTAAAAAGGAATTTTGTAAGAAATGTAAAACTGCTGCATTATCACATATTTATATATTCTTTTAGGCGTGGGTTCAGCTTTCTACTTGGAGTATGCTAGGAGAATGCTATTTTCTAAGTAAGTTTTATACATTTGCATAGAAAATAGTGTCAAAAATAAAGTATCATATGGAGCATATCATAAGAAACACGGGTTTCGATTAGCAGTAATCACGCCTAGTAATGGTATTCTATTTTCTTCAATACCGGTTCGGTAACTTTGATAACTTCTTCATATTTTCCAGTTAAAGCAGAGGAAGACTTTACTTGAAGAGCAGAAATATGTCCCTAAGTCACAGCTTGCCAAAAAGCTCGAACAGACAAGCTAGAATGGAAGAACATACAAGCTGATAATTACACAAATGTTTAGAA
>NC_045551.1:64522934-64591932 GCF_009769535.1 Thamnophis elegans
AACCATCAGATGGAATGGACTCCATCTTGTGAAGAAAATAAAACGAGGAAGAAATGTCCTGCCAATTAAAATATATATTAAGAGTGATCAATGGCACCGCATATTGACAGTAGTGTTTATGTGCTGTTGCTCTGAATTACATTGCTGGTCTCTCTTGCATCTCCATGCATCAGAGGTGGTATTCTGTTGGTTCGCACCGGTTTGGATGAAGTGGTAGTAGCAGTGTTGTGAGGCTCCACCCACTTGGACGTCATCACAGACCTTCTGCGCATGCCCAGAGTTGCGCGCAAGTGATGGGAGTGTGCAGGTGCGGTGCTCCCACTACCGAACTGGTAGTAAAGATAATAGGATACCATTACTGCCATGGCCATGCATATGTCCAGTGGAGGCTTGTAGCAATACTTAAGTTAATATCTTAATGAAGAAATTCATACTGATTGGGGCATGATTCAATCTACCAGAATAGACAATTCTGATCATATTACCTTCATATATTTTTTTAAAAAAATGAAGCTCAGACAACATTTTTTAGAGAGCACAATTGGTTACAGCATTACTAAGAGATATTTTAAAGCTTAATGAACCATTTATGATATAGGCTGCTCAGAATGCCAAAAAAGATTTATTTGTGTGTTTCACGTATCTTTCCTTTTGAAAATATTTATTTTAAAACCCCTCAATTATGGAGGAGGAATTCATTATTTCTACATATATTTTCCGCTCTCTGATAACAATATTTTGTGTGATGCAAAATGTTCTTACCTTTCAGAAAATGAAATTGTCTGTGCAAATCTAGGCACTTTCCGGCGGGGGGAACAATAATAACCTTTATTCTAAATCTCCTCTCGCAAGTGTTTTAATGTATACACAATTATTTCCTTGGATCTCATCTGTACTTAGTTACGAGTTATTGAGATTGTTTTACAATACATGCTTTATCTCAATTTAATTTGACAATTTGCAAGACAATTTGTGTGTGTGAGAGAATTCTGCTATGAATCATTTAACAAATTCTCTTTCTCCTTTTCCTTGCCTTCCGAAGATCTGAAATCCATTTGATATGGAAAGCTAAAAAACGTTTTTAAAAGAAAAAGTGGAAACATACTTGAGTCAATTTTAACTCTTGGTGACTCCATGAACAAAACCATGCAGTTTGCTGTTATCTTCATCTGGGATATCCTTAACACTTCCCAGATAGAGATCCCTAACTCAATCATACTTTATTTGACAAGCCATCATTTTGATAAACTCTGAACAGACAGTGCAGGTTTTTAGATTCTTTTTGAAAGCTGCTTTTTATCTGTCGGAGAAGATTGGGACAAAAGAAATGTATGACCTTCAAGAGAATCTGAGAGTATTTCTTGTTAGTCTTGTTTAAGAAGCCTCAAAGTCCTGATTTATAATAGTACACACAGTAATCCTGTATTCTTTCTCCATAATTTATTCTTGAAACTTTAATCCTGCCATTTGCGTTCACCTGAAGGTCCATCTATGAAGCACTGTGCCATTGGGACTTACTGATCATTTGTGGTGTATAAAAACCTAACTCGTTCTTGCTTGAGATTCTCTCTCTCTTGTCCTGATTATTGTCAGTACTATTACAGTTTCATGTTTATGTCCAAAACACCATCCGATATGAAGGAATCTCTAGCCAGTTGGCCACTTTTGCTTCTGTTTTTTGGACATTTAGCTAGTTGAATAGATGTTCTGATGAACAATTTCATTTCCATTGACTCTGCTTGGCCCATAAGTTTTGGAGATTTCTGCTGGAAGGAATACATCCAGAATAGATAGTCCTTTTTCTATGTTTTTGAAGAGATAACTTGGTTCTCCCCTTCTCTTTCTTCCTTAGCTTGCTGTGGTGACATTTCATAATTTGGTCTCTTTTGTTCTTTCTCATTAAGATGCAACTTTGCCAACCGAGCAGAAGGAAATGACGGCTGGTGCTGGGGAATATTTTTGCCAACCTGGCCCTACAAACTAATTTCTTTTGCATGCCCAGCTGCTCTTTGGAAATGGCTTTTTGAGGAACAATGTTGGGCCAATGGGCAACAGAGTCTTCTAGCACCTTCAAAGAATGTTGACTTCATAGTTAAATGGAAGAACTATTCAGTACTTCCCTAGATATGATTCTTCTCCCATGCTTTTTGTATATTACATCCATAATATACAAAGACACCCAGATACAATTCTTGAGGGTGAGGAAGTATAAAATAAATGCCCTATGATATTTTAAATATATAGTTGCTGTGACCCCCCAGTGGCCAGCAGAGCTGGCAGCAGATTTGGAGGTTGGGGAAGAACATGGGCCAGTCCTGGAGTCTGGGGAAGGCTCTGATGAGGGCTCTGTGTCGGAGGCAGAGAGGGGGCCAGAGCCATATGCCTGTTATCAGCTGCCTTCGGAGTTAGACATCAGTGAGGTAGACAAACAGCTGGAGCCTGTTCCCAGTGTGTGCATGCGTAGAGTTGCCAGACAAAGGGAACAGCTAAAGAATGGGTCGATTTGGGAATAAGGCCACAGGTGGATGATGAATGGCCCCTCCCAGAGGAAATAAAAGAGGAGTGAAAAGGGAGTGGAGTTTGCAGGAAACAGTTATGCAGTGTGCTCTACGTGGAAGCCCTGAAAATTTCAAATGCCGGTAAGGAACGCGGGCATGTGTGTGGGCCCTCCAGTGCACCGTATCAGAACAGTACTTGGTGCTCCCAGCAGGCACCGGTATGCCCGTACCGGGGCGTACCGGTTGTAACCCACCACTGTTGTATAAAAACCACTGTTAATTATCTTATGGCTCTGTGTGAGGTGTTATTGCTCCTGGATTTATCACATAGTACTAGTTATGCTGCCAAAACTCTGACAAATTCGTCTCTGCACCCTGTATCAACTGTTAGGCAATGAAATCTGTCTTTGGAGCTGTTGTGGTTTAACGCTAACCATCTTGAGGTCAGTCATGGAAGTCCCTAGAAAGTGAAAGCGTTATTTTCCAAGATGGCCTTTGGCATATAAATTTGTATCCCTTTATTGCTTTTCACCCAGATGTTGTTTTGATTTGGGAAGGAAAAGCAGCTTGGAAGGCAAATGACCAATTCCACCCTCTCTGCGTGGTGGATCTGCATTAAGATTAAGATTTCTGTCATTGATGATATTGATTTAGAGTTTCAGGTGACTGATGGGATTAATTTAGAGTATATTGCTCAACTATACCACATTAAGGCTGGGAATTTACGATCATTTACCTAGCATAAAGCTCCATTGACCTCGGTAAGATTTATATCCAAATAAAGATGCATATGATTCTCCTTTGGACTGATTTTAAAAATTAATTTCTTTGAGCGGAGGGGAAAGAGTTGCATTTTTTGTGAGGTTGAAACTGAAATCTTTCGCCTTAGTTATCTATTAAATGATCTTTTCAAAAAATCAGGAGGGTCTGGTTTTTGTTTTGTTTAAACTACATTATTCAGGATGGGCCAGTGGTTGAAATGAAAGGGAAGAGATCAGAGATGGGTTGTTGTTGGTTCAGCCTGGATTGAGTGAACTGGTAGTAGCAGCAGCGGGAGGCTCCGCCCAACCACCTGAACGCTTCTGCACATGTGTAGAAGCTTCACATGTGCACACAAGTACATGCATATCCATGAGCGAGCTGGTAGTAAAAATAATAGAAACCCACACCTGGAAGAGATATGTTCAGATTCATCTCAACTTTAGAAGCTCATGGGTTCACTCATTTTTTTTACTACTGGGTCTGTGGGTGTGGCTTGGTGGACGTGGCAGGGGAAGAATAGCGTAAAATCTCCATTCCCTCCCCACTCCATGGGAAGGAAAGTGTAAAATCCCCATTTCCTCCCAATCAGCTGGGACTCAGGAAGCAGAGAAGAGAAGGGGGCGGGGCCAGTCAGAGGTGGTATTTGCCGGTTCTCCAAACTACTCAAAATTTCCGCTACCGGTTCTTCCAGAACTGGTCAGAACCTGCTGAATACCACCTCTGGGTTGACTGTAGATGATTCTTTCTTAGCTTAACCCATCTCATGTGGTTTGCGAGGGGAAAAAAATTGGGAAAAAGAAGGATGGGGCTGTCTGTTCGGTGTAGCGGATCAGATGCTGAGCTGGAAATCAGGAGATCTTGAGTTCTAGTTTGGCCTTAGGCATCAAAGCTGGCTGGGGGACTTTGGTATAGTCGGTATTTCAGCCCAACCCATCTCATAGAGGGGTGATTGTGGGAATAATAGAAAGCCAGAGCATCAGGTATTACACTAGCCCAAGCTGACCAAAAATAAAGTCAATATTGCCCATACTGTATATAAATGCAACAAAAGGCAGTATCCATGCTTTAAAATAATAAATTCCAAGAGATTGATAATAATAATAGTCCAATAATCAAGAGATTAGAATTCTCATTAGTTTATTGAAATGCTCTAAAGACCTGAATGTTAACTGACAAGATACTCTACTTTATTATTGATTGGGCTTGTCCCAGGCTGCCATTATATCTTTTAAGAATGCTTCTCAGTGACAGAAGCATCTTCCTTGAGATTCTGTTAGCTATATATAACTAATCTATTTAATCTCCCCTTCTCCCTCCCCCAGTCTCCTGTATCTATCATTATCTATCTATCCAGGGATGGGCTGCTGGAGGTTCGCAGGGGTTCGGGAGAACTTCTAGCTAAGATTCTGTGCAGTTTGGAGAACCCCTAAATCCTGCTCCTGACTGGCCCCGCCCACCCCACCCCTCCCAGGAGTTTGCGGAGGCTCAAAGAGGTGGGGGGGGGGGAAACAGGCCTACAGTAAGTTCAAGAAGGCTGAAAACTGGCCAGTTTCCAGCCTTCATAGGGCCTCCGGAGCCTGGGGATCCCGTTTTCACCCTCCCGAAGGCTCAAGAAAAGCCTCTGGATTCCAGGGAGGGCAAAAATGCCCCCTCTGTGTGGTGTAGGAGGCCGGCTAGGCCACACACCATGGCTATTCCCACCCAGCAACTGGGCAGAGAACCCCTTGCTAAAATTTTTGAAGTCCATCCCTGTATCTATCATCATCTACGTATCTATATATCTCTAAAGTTATTGTTTATCCTTGGGTGCTGGGGTTCTATGTATGTAGTGGGCTTTCTGCTTTTTAATCTTGTAAGTCACCCAGAATCCCTTATGTGTGATGGACAACTATAAATAAGTAACAATAAATGATATAATTGGATGTCTTATGTTTGTATTTTGTTTCTTTCAGTTCGATGTTAATCCACAGTTGTTTCAGCCATAGAAGTGGAATTAATAAATGAATCAGTAAATGTACTCTACCTTGAGTTCCTGAAGAAAAGGTAAGATACAAAGCCAGTAAATAAATCAATCCTCATTATCTTTTTTAATTTACTTATTACATTTGTTTGCCACCCACCTCATTGCAAGGCAACTCTTTTTATGGGCTTGTAAACGTCCAACGTCGGGGTTCCAAAGGATGCCCTAATTAGTTCATGAGCCTCGAGCCAAGTTTCAAAAGAAATCCAGTGATTTATTAGGAGGAACATGTCAGCACGTTCCTGAGTGGAGTTAGCTCTGCCCAACGTCATGGGTGAAATTCAGCAGGTTCTGACAGGTGCTGGAGAACTGGTAGCGGAAATTTTGAGTAGTTCGGAGAACCGGCAAATACCACCTCTGGTTGGGGTGGCAATGGAGATTTGCAATATCCTTTCCCCAGGAGTGGGGAGGGAATGGGGATTTTGCAGTATCCTTCCCCTGCCATGCCCACCAAGCCACGCCCACAGAACTGCCCCATGTGATTTATAGCCCAACCATGACCCTGTTTTCCCCCTCCTGCCAGGCTGTGTCACATTCTTCAACAGAGCATCTGAAGAAAGGTATGCGTGGAATGTGCTGCTGGTGATGGCAGCTCCCCCCTCCTGCCTATGGCAACTCGAGAGCAGGCCAGGAATGCTGTCGAGTTGATATCCTAACTGACCAAGGCAAACTTGTACATCATGATTTCCTTTCACAATTCTATTTCAAATCTGTGCATGGCAGATGCAGTGTAGCGATCAATCCGATCAGAGGAGATATTGTGCATTCATGTGCTATTCATAACGATCTTTGAATTCTGAAGGGCCCCATTGATGAACTATTGGCGTAAGAATTCTGCCAGGCATCCTAGCGAAATGAAAGATTTCTACTTATAACTTTGCCATAAACTTCTATTATTTCTCTCGTCTAAACTTTTACCTGCAGTTGACAAGGCAAAAAAGAAGAGCCTTGCATTTGTGTAGATCTATTATATTCTGATACCGGTCCATGAATATTAAAGAGGCACATGTGGAAATCACAAGGCACTTAAAATGTCTTCCCAACCCTCAAGGATGTGTCTGAATTTCCTGACAATCAGGGTATGACATCAAGCGATAGGTGCTATTATTGATGCACAAAAAGACAGAAAGTTCACAGCGCTCGAGTAGATCCTTTAAACCCTTATCAGTTGGGAGAAAGAAGGAAGGAAAAAGTTATACTTGATTTACCTGTATCCCTTTTTAAACAAGGTAACCTCTTTCTTTCTTTCTTTCTTTCTTTCTTTCTTTCTTTCTTTCTTTCTTTCTTTCTTTTTAAATAGTATTTATTGATAAGTTAGTAACCTGGTTGTTAAGTGAAGTGGTCTTCCCCATTGACTTTGCTTGTCGGAAGATCTCTAAAACGGGGGGAGGATCATATGCTGCAACAGTCATAACTGTGAGTCGGTTGCCAAGCATCTGAATTTCGATCACATGGCCAGCGGGGATGCTGTAAATGCTGCTGCAAACTGTGTCAAACAGTCATAAGTCACTTTTTTCAGCGCCATTGTAACTTTGAACCGTCACTAAATGAACTGTTGTAAGTTGAGGACTACCAGGATATGCGTTTAAGGGCTTTTCCTATTGCTATGAACGTATTTGATACTCCTTCCTCTTCTTATTGCCTTCAGAAGTGGGTGCTTCATCACTGGAGGTTTTAAGAAAAGACTGGAGAGCCACTTGTTTGAAATGGTATAGGATCTCCTGCTTGATCAGGGGGGTTAGATTAGAAGACCTCTAAGGTCCCTTCTAATGAGGGATAAATGGTTAAGATGCTGAGCTTGTCGATCAGAAAAGTCGGCAGTTTGCCAGTTCAAATCCCTAGCATCACATAACGGAGTGAGCTCCCGTGAATTGTCCCAGCTTCTGCCAACCTAGCAGTTCGAAAGCATGTAAAAATGCAAGTAGAAAAATAGGGACCATCTTTGGGGGGAAGATAATAGCATTCCATCTGCCTTCAACCTTTAGTCATGTCAGCCACATGACCACGGAGACGTCTTTGGACAGTGCTGGCTCTTCGGCATTGAAACGGAGATGACCAACGCCCCCTAGAGTTGGGAATGACTAGCACATATATGTGAGGGGAACCTTTACCTTTACCTCTAAGGTCCCTTCTAGCTCTATTCTGACACACAATGAATAGGAGGCATTTTCAGTTCAAAAGTGGTTTGTTCTTTAGGCTTTTTGAGGAAAAATAAATAAAGCTTAATTGTTGAAAGAGATTGATACACCAATCATACTGAGTCAGAAAGCCTCAACAATCGCCCTGTGAGGTGAACTGAGCTGAGTGACAGTGACTGGCCCAAGATTAACCAACTGGTTTTCATGGCTAAGGCCGGCCTAGAACTCACAGCCTCTTGGTTCCTAGCCTGGTGCCTTAACTAGACCAAACTGGCTCAATATTGAGTAGCTTTTGACTCATTCCAACTTTTGAAGTTGCATATGTATATTGATAACTATACATAATTGAAATTCAAGGGTGAAAAAAGTAAGGTTCTACGTTTAGGCAAGAAAAACAAAATGCACAGGTACAGTATATGTGATACCTTTGCTCAATAGTAGTAACTATGAGAGGGATCTTGGAATCCTAGTGGACAACCATTTAAATAGGAGCCAGCAGCATGCAGCAGCTGCCAAAAAAGCCAACACAGTTCTGGGCTGCATAAATAGAGGGATTAAATCAAGATCACATGAAATGTAAATACACTTTATAACACCTTGGTAAGGCCACACTTGGAATACTGCATTCAGTTTTGGTCGCCAGGATGTAAAACAGATGTGCAGACTCTAGAGAGAGTGCAGAGAAGAGCAAAAAAGAGGATTAGGGGACTGGAGACTTAAACATATGAAGAACGGTGGCAGGAACTGGGTATATCTAGTTTAATGAAAAGAAGGACTAGGGGGGACATGCTAGCAGTGTCCCAATACCTCAGGGGCTTCCACAAAGAAGAGGGAGTCAAACTATTATCCAAAGCACCTGAGGGTAGAACAAGAAGCAATGGTGGAAACTAATCAAGGAGAGAAGCAACTTAGAACTAAGGAGAAATTTATTGACAGAACAATTAATCAGTGGAACAACTTGCCTCCAGAAGTTGTGAATGCTCCAATACTGGAAGTTTTTAAGAAGATGTTGGATAGCCATTTGTCTGAAGTGGTGTAGGGTTTCCTGCCTAGGCAGTGGGTTGGACTAGAAGACTTCCAAGGTCCCTTCCAACTCTGTTATTCTATTTTATTCTAAACATATATATTGTATTTATACTTACATAGCAATAAGAATGGACAACAATTTGGAAGGATATCATGTTCTTTCTGGTACACTTATTAGCCAGGGGCTATCAAAATAACAACCTCAGTTACTGTGCATGAGACAATTAGGTCTCCATGCTTGAGATCACATTCTATCCTCAGCAGAGAAGACTTGCTGGTCTGTTGTGTCAACCTCATTTCCAGGTCCCAAAGCCATCAAGCCAATCTGAAGACAGATTGACAAGTCACCTCTGCTTTCATTCTCTCGGGCAATTTGCATCTGAGCTGGTGTGTGTATTTTAGGAAGCTTTCAGCACCAAGGCAGTCTTGGTTGGCTGTTTATATCCATCTCTCACCTGTGATAATTTTAATAAGACATGATGGGAAGCAGCAGCTGGAGACCGTTGAAGGTCACAGATTGCTTGTGAAGGAAGCCTGATTTAGTTTTTTTGTCCGATGCTAGTGCCCGCTGTTTCAGATAGCTGGAGAATAGCAGGCTGACCCACTTCAAATCAATAATGCCCCAATTGCTGAGGGCATGGTACCTACATTAGCTTTTCAGTGTAGGAGTAGAAGCACATGGAGTAATTGGGATACCTCATTCACATCCTGAAGAATATTGTTAGAGTAGTTCCATACACAGTTGAACAAAAGAAAACATTAGTTTTATACCAGACCCCATTTACTTAAGTGTGTGACAATCCCCACACTTGGCTCATTCAGGTCAAGGTAGATTCACGGCAAGGTTCTTTTTTTATTTTGCCGTGTTAAAAATCTGCACACCACATGTAGTCCATTAAAGCAGTTAACTTATATTTTCCATCACAAACAGCTTCGCCAGTACACATAGGGCACAATAAAATAATGCATACCTTTGCAGCATTCATAATGATAATAATTACTGGAATTATTTTTTTTCCAGAGCCCTTGAGTGGCTAAAAGATGGAGAATTAATGTTCTCGTTTTGAACTCTTGGGGCTGAAAGTGAAAAGGCTTTCTTTGACAAATTTCCAATGAAAGGGAAATGAGAAGAGCCATGCTTCACTGTGGTACACCTGGAAAACTAATCCTAGAATGGATTTACTGTGGGATTACTCTTGGGCCTGGATTGTGTCTCTTTGTGTGTAAATGTTGGACTTTTCCTTCTCAGCTTTCCAAGTTCATGGCTATTAAGCAGTGTGGGATTCCAAATCTTTTCCTACTGGTTCTATGAGAGAGCGCTTTGCGTGGACGCCTGTGCTTTGCGTGCATGTGCAACACCAGAAGACCGCCCTCAGTATCAGAGCTGGTGAGGGGAGTTGCTTTTTAGCTCAGCTGAGATGCGGCAATCCACTTTGCCACGCGAATCAGCTGAGTAAACAACAAGGGAATATAGGACAAGAAACGACGGGGGCAGGAGGGCGCGGCCAACCAGAGATGGTATTTGCGGGTTCTCCAAACTACTCAAAATTTCCGCTACCGTTTTGTCTGAATCAGTCCGAACCGGCTGAATACCATCTCTGCTATTAGGCCATTATCTTCAAGATCATAGGAAGTAACTGGGATTCCTAACTGCAAGATAAATATTCAAATATACTTGTAAAATTGCCTTCTTTTTACTAAACATTTCCAAGTCACACAAAGAGGCTAGGAGGTATCATGGTCAGTTACATGTTCTCCCAAGGGACAGTGACTTTGCGTAAAAAAGAAACTAATTTAAAATAGTTTATTTTTTTTCTGATCGTATTTTAGAGGATTCACTGCTCCGGAAAATTTTGATGCCTTCTCCTACCTTCTGAGAAGCTCCATTTAAGTCCACAGGGGACACCTACTTTTTCTAAAAAAACTGGTTTTGGAGATTATAAAAAGCTCACCAGATTAAGAGATAATATTTCAGAATATGACATCTATTGAAGAGCAAGAAGAAAACCAGGCTAGAAATGAAGAACTGGAAGATCTAAATGAGAAGAGGATGCTATATTATAAGGATCACTTGAATGCAGTTAGGAATTGTACTTTTGGGTCAAATCAGTTACTGATTTATACATTTGGTGGCTCTATTGCATCCACATGTCTTGAAAAGACATTTTGGAAACAACATTAAAATTTGGGAGGAAAGGAACTCATGACCATTTGGGTAAACTTCTGATATCTGGTGGAAAGCACATACAAGTATATGAATATACTCCAGATTGGTATTGTATATTATAGGTGTGAGTAAAAGACTTCAAAAGTTTAACTTACTTTATGGGCCTAGCATTTCTGCTTACAGCTCCAATTAAGCTAGCATAATAATTTATAAGTTCCTACATTATGGCTATGGCTTTCCCCTTTTATTTCTTTTTTGCATTTAACCAGATTTATATGACCGCCCATTTCACCTAAGTTACTGTGGGTGGCTAACACAATAAAAGCATCGGTACAGTGACAGGATGTGATGAATAATGCACACAAAAGGCAAGAACAATGAAGGATACACTAATCAACCACCATAAATTCAACTCGGGGACAAATCCTCTCTCAGCCCCAAACCCTGAGAAAAACATGAGGTCTTAAGGGCTTTATGAAGGCCATCAGAATGCAGGATCATCTAATCTCAGGAGACATGTTGTTCCAGAAATGCTAGAGAAAAGGCTCACCTTATGGGTCCCCTCAAATGACACACACACCCTTCAATCAATGAGACTTGGAGCATGTCCCTTCTGCCAAATCTGATAAAATGGATAGAGACAACTACAGAGAGATGGTCTCTTGTGGAACACAGAATGTAGAATCAGAGGGCTGGAAGGGATGTTGAAGGTTTTCTAGTTCAACCCTTTGCTCAAGGCAGGAGATCTTAGACTATCTTGGTCAAGTGTTTGTCCAGTCTATTTTTGAAAACCTCCAGTGATGGAGCATCCATAACTCCAGGAGCAAAACTGTTCCATTGATTAATTGTTCTCCATTGCCAGAAAATTTCTCCTTATTTCCAGGTTGGATATCTCTTTAACAAACGTCCACCCATTCTTGTCCTGCCCTCAAGACCTAAAAAAATAAGCCAATCCCCTCTTTTTTCTCAAAGTATATGTTTTAGTTGTGCGGAAAGTCATTTCATCGTAATCCTGCCTGAAGATTTTCCAAGGGACTTTCCTTTCTGCCTTTCTAGCATTGGGAATTCACTTTAACTTGTGGAATAATTTCTCTCTAAGAGTGAAATCAGCAATGGCATTGGCTTTATTTGGATACCAAGTTAAGACCTGATGGTTTTCACAAAATGATGGCTCTTAATGACACATTTCAGACTGAATCCATGTTCTGCTTGTGAAAGTGACTGTGTTGATTATGTTGGCTGTTTGGTTTTTATTTGTCATATTACCACCTCTCATTTCCTGGGAGGTTTGAGTTATGAACATGTAAATAAATGAATTGGAGACTTTGGTATGAACTTACCTTTCTGTAAATAGTTTGACCTTCCTTGTTGACTATCTCTCTTTTGAGAAGCTAATCTTGCGTAGCTTCTTCTCTGGTAACATTGCTCTACTAACCAGACCATACAAAACCTTTGCTAGACCAGTTCTCGAATATAGCTCATTTATCTGGAACCTACACTGCTTATCGGACATTAATACAATTGAGCGAGTCCAGAGATATTTTACGAGAAGAGTCCTCCACTCCTCTGCTCACAACAGAATCCCTTATGCCACCAGGCTTGAAATTTTGGGCTTAGACAACTTAGAACTTCACCGTCTTCGGTCTGACCTAAGCGTAGTACATAAAATTATCTGCTAACAATGCCCTACCTGTCAATGAGTACTCTAGCTTCAACCACAACAATACATGAGCACACAACGGATACAAATTCAAGATAAACTGCTCCAAACTCGATTGCAGAAAATGCAACTTCAGCAACAGAGTGGTCAATGCCTGGAATGCTCTACCTGACTCTGTGGTTTCTTCCACAAACCCCCTAAACTTTAACCTTAGACTGTCTACTGTTGACCTCTCTCCAGTCCTAGAGGTCTCTAAGGGGGCATGTATAAGCGCACTGATGTGCCTACCATCCCCGACCTAATGTTTCTTTTTATTCATATCCATTTCATGTATACAAAATCATGTTTATACTTATATATGTTGTCTAATATATGCTTGATGAAATAAATAAACATGAACCATCTCCTCACAAGTGGATAAAAGTATTTTTGTAGCTTCACCAGCCATTCCTCAAGGAGTAGAAAGCCTGCACTAATAGTTGAAGTTTCTAAAAGTTGCTATAATTTGTTAGTGTGGGAATAATTGTTGTGTAGAGCTTCATTAAACTCTTAACCTATGTGTCCATAATGTTTTTCTTTCTTTATGCTTGCATGACCCTATAAATGCAAAATACCAAATAATTCTCTTCAGGTGAGAAATTAAGCAGTTTCTGACATGTTCTGGAGACCTGGTAGCGGAAATTTTGAGTAGTTCAGAGAACCGCTGGCTGAAATTTTGAATAGTTAGGAGAACCGGCAAATGCCACCTCTGGCTGGCCCCAAAGTGGGGTGGGAATAGAGATTTTGCAGTATCCTTACCCTTCCACACCCACCACACCACGCCCACCAAGCCACACCCACAGAACCGGTAGTAAAAATATTGAATTTCACCACTGATTCTTCTGCTCCGAGGTTGATGTCTTTTCCTTTATAATAGACATCTTCAAAACCATCATCTTTAAAGTCATCTTCCCACACAAGGTACAATATATTCTACATACAACAATGGCCCATCCGCTCGAAAGGAAGAACGGTATGGTGGCTTTTGGCGGAACAGGAAGGAATTGCTTGCATTCATTCTTCTCCAAACAAAAAAAGCACAGTAGGAAAAAATATACATTACATGCTTTTGCATTAGATGAGCCCATAGGCTGCCGCATCTCCTGAATTATTTCTCTGATCTGTGGAGGGAAAACAGCAGCTTGCAAATTAAAGTCCTGGAAAAGAGCCATGGAAACTAAATGGCTGAGGCAGAATAAAAATATCAAAACGATGTGAAGCCTGTCTTATAAAACACAATTTCTCAGCATCTCCTTTTCTATTTTCGATAGCGAAGCGCTGTTTCCATGGCTATGCATTCTCTCAGAATATTCTTATTCAATTCTGATAGCTCAGTTCAGCCTAGTTACTGGGCTGTGAAAGGTAATCAGTTGGGTGTAGGATTATTTATGTATTTATTTAGGCTAAAACAGAGGAGGTCTTGAACCAAAGATAAACTTTTAATAGTCCTTTGTTGTTCTTGGTTGGTTTTTTTAATGGTTTTCGACATTGTCAAAATAGCTCGCTAATGTCCCAGATAGAAGCATCTCGTGCTCCTCAGTGGGATTTATCGCCCTTCCAATTGTCCATCTGGATTAGTTTTTTTCCCCTTTCCAAACTGGTGGCATTCTGCTGACTTCACATCTTGACATCCCAAATCCACTCTCTTTAAGAATGGGAGGCACGGCTATCCAAGAAGGATATAAAATAGAAGTGTTTCACAGTTTCCACTACATTGAATTCTTGATGCGCTAAGAGACGGGCAAAGGACGCCCTTCCTGTTGTCTTATGTTTTTTATTATTTTTTTTATTGGCTGGATAAGTTGCATCGTTCTAATAACGCTCGTGCGGATGTTTGAGTCGTGGCAAATCCGTTGGCTCCCAGTTAAGGCTGATCCTGATTTTATGTGGGCAATTAGTGGCTTGTTGCTATGGTAACCACACCTCACGTGGTCTTTGAAATTAAGTGGCTGAACGTGATCAGCCCTTTCTCTCTCTCTCTCCAGCCTCTGCAGTTAAAGGCGCTCGCTGTGTGTGAGAGATTTTGATTACAGATTCCCATAAAATATCTATAAACACGCACAATAGCAGAAGAGCAGTATCAATTAAAACTTAGTATTCAATAATTCATCCTTTAATTAAAGCGCCTTCCTTTTTCTGCGCTCCAACCTTTTGAGTATTAAAAGAGACACCAGAGCTAATCATTTTGCAAGGAGTACTTTTTAAAAATTAATAAATTAAGAGGCGAGAATAAGGAGAGGGGGAGGAATCCAGAATGTATTAATTATCCACATATAATGAACAGAACATTTTTTCCCCCAATGTTAAATACCTATAGTTTAGGAACTTTTCTTCGACAAAGATGATGGGACATGTCACTCATCTCTGCTGGTGAATAGTGAAAGCAGAACATTCTCTCCTGAGGAGAGAGTAGCCCAGTGGTGGGTTTCAAAAAATTTTCGAAACTACTCTGTGGGTGTGGCCTCCTTTGTGGGAGTGGCTTGCCGCCCATGTGACCAGATATGAAGATGCTGACGACACTTGTCAGAACCACCTTAAATTACCTGACACACAGCACTGGAATGCATAAGACTATGATGTAAACTTGTTTTTTAAAAGGCATATTTGGTTTGCGTTAAAACAACTTCAACACACGCAATGTTCTGATTGCACCACAAACGCAGTAGTCATCCTTACCTTTCACAGAGGCACTGGGTTTTATAAATATGAGCTTGATACTGTAGAATAATCATATCCAAGGACCAGTGGTGGGTTTCAAAAAATTTTGGAGCCTCTTCTGTAGGTGTGGCCTGCTTTCCGGGTCCACTGGTGGAACCTCTTCTAACCGGTTCAGTAGATTCGACGAACCGGTTCTACCAAATAGGTGCGTACTGGTAGGAACCCACCTCTGGAGAAGCCATATGGGAATTTTGAGCAAACCCACCCCATCTTAAAATCTTAAATAGGATTGTTCCAAAGGTGCTTTTTTTCAACAGACAACTGGATTTTCTGGTTTTTCTCTGAAGACATTTTGCTTCTCATCCAAGAAGCTTCTCCAGCTCTGACTGGATGGTGAGGAATGGAAGAGTGGGGACCATCCAATCCGAGCTGAAGAAGCTTCATGGATGAGATTTACGATGTAAAAAAGATGGTAAGACTCTAGAAAGAGTGCAGAGTAGAGTAACAAAGACGATTAGGGGACTGGAGGCTAAAACATATGAGGAACGGTTGCAGGAACTGGGTGTGTCTAGTTTAATGAAAAGAAGGACTAGAGGAGACATGATAGCACTGTTCCGATATCTCAAGGGTTTCCACAAAGAAGAGTGAGTCAAGCTATTCTCCAAAGCACCTGAGGGTACAACAAGAAGCAATGGATGGAAACTAATCAGGGAGAGAAGGAACCTATAACTAAGGAGAAATTTCTTGACAGTACAATTAATCAGTGGAACAACTTGTCTCCAGAAGTTTTGAATGCTCTAACACTGGAAGTTTTTAAGAAGATGTCGGATAACCATTTCTCTAGGCTGGTGTACGGTTTCCTGTCTAGGCAGGGGGTTAGACTAAAAGACCCCCAAGGTCCCTTCCAACTCTGTTATCCTATTCTATTCTACTGAGATGGGACACATCTTCAGAGGAAAATCAGAAAGTCCAGTTGCCTCTTGAAAAAAGCACCTTGGGGGGGCAACCATGATGTGCATAACTGAGAGTCTCCATTAGACCCTCTCAAATAGGATTGTGAATGACAATGATTCATTACAATAGAAAAAAATATTTTGTTTTTCTTTCATTTCAGAACTTAACTGCATGGATAACAAATTCTGGTTCTAGTAGGCGATAAAACGGCTGCTTCTAATGCCGTTGTGTGAATTGTCTTTCTTTAAACTGGACTTGTCTAATTTCATCTGTGCTTCAGGGAATCCACCAAGGGCGAAAGTAGCAAAACTGCACTGGAATATGATCTGAGTAAAGAATAAAGGGTCTTCCTGGGATGAACCGTCCATATGGTTATATTAAAAAAAGGAGTCCACATGGGTCAGTGGCAGGGTAAATTCTCTCCTACTCATATTAGGCAGAGGAATCCTTCTGCGAGATTCAGTAATTGCAGGTTAATTTCACAGTGTCACTTAACATGTGTTGGGAAATAAAGAATTTGCCCTGATCACCGAAGCTGTGTAACTACTGGAAAGAGAAACGTGGGCAGAAAATCCTTATTGTTTAATTTATCTTGTAATGAACTTTCAACGGGGGCTATTCAGATGCAAATTATATTAGTGTGTTGAAATATCATCGTAATTATTTGTTTACTTTCCAGAACATCTCCCTTGGTCAAAGGTCAACTCAAGAAACTCTTACTGGAGACTTCAAAAGTGGTTGTCTTTGTATCCCCCAGAGATTCTCCCTCTTGAGTCTAATGGAATTGTTTGAATAATCTGGGTTTTTTTTTTCCTTTCGTCCTAGAATATAAAGCTAATGATCTTGTCAGTGACTTTGATGACCTATGAAATGGGGAGCGAGGGGGGACGGCCTCTTCCTCTGTTGTAGAAAAGACGGGACACGCAAGCCAGCTCTTCAGAGAAGGAAATGTTTATTGCGCAGGTTCAGAATGAATGGCCTGAACAATGAGTGAAAGTCAGGAAATTCCTTATATAGTTTATCGCTTTCAGCTAAAGCCATCTGTTAGTTTTGGAAACACCCCTCAAGATTTGCCCTTGAGTTACAGAAAGTATGTCTACAGGATGTCATAATACATAGATCAGCCAACGGACAGACATAGCATGTATTTTGAGGAACTAACAATATGTGTCTACCAAACAGCCAAGCCAGCAAATAGGTTAAAATAGATGCTTCGCTTCAGCATATTTCATGTGCAGACTTCCTTCTAACCCGTGTGAAACTGCACCATATCCTAAAAGCAAACCTTGCAATTTCTATATGAACAGTTAAAGCTTAATATCATGAAACCCTAGTTTGGTTCAGGCTTGAGGCCTACTTTGGTTCAGCCTGCCACCTTCTCTCTTCTTTTTAATTTTAAATGTAATGACTTTTTTTAAAAATCATTTTTTAAATGTAATGTATTTTTTTTTAATTTCAAAACAATCTATATATATATAAAAGGCAAGTAACACTCACCCATCACAAAATCTCCAGAACCATAAAGCCTACAAACTTGAAATTTGGCACAGGGTCATCTTCCACAGGAATTATTTGCTTGGGACAGTAGCAGCAACTACTGCTACCACCTTAGTACTGATTTCCTCCAACTGTGATATTAAATTTGGTTGAAACAGCCACTGAATATCAGCTCTGTAATTTATTTCCCCCCCCCCTTTTCAATGTTTCATTTTTAAGAGGAACTTCTTGATTCTTTTACAGGGCAAAAGTATTTGACCTCAATCATTCTCTGGAGGACCTTATCATTAGGTAGAATGTGCTAACCACGATGCTGGGTGACCAGAAAAAAATTGGTTGTTTAATTTCTCTTATTATTAGTGTTGAGGCTTTTCTGACTCAGTATGATTGGTATATCAATCTCTTTCAACAATTGAGCTTTTTTCTTTTCCCCTCAAGAAGCTTAAAGAACTTAAACCACCTTTGAACCGAAAAGGCCTCCTATTCATTGTGTGTCAGAATAAAGCTAGAGGGGGCCTTAGAGGTCTTCTAATCTGACCCCCTGCTCAAGCAGGAGATCCTATACCATTTCAGACATTTGGCTGTCCAGTCTCTTCTTTAAACCTCCAGTGATGAAGTACCCACTTCTGAAGGAAAGCTGTTCCACTGGTTAATTTAGGAAGTTTCTCCTTAATTCTAGGTTGCTTCTCTCCTTGATTAGTTTCCACCCATTGCTTCTTGTCCTGCCTTCAGGTGCTTTGTAAAATAAGTTGACCCCCCCCCCTTCTTTGTATCAGCAACCCCTGAAATAACAATATTGGTATCATGTCACCCCCTTAGTCCATACTAGACTCTTACAAAACTTGGTTCCACGAAAAATTCCTACTCATTATGGTAAGACAATGTTTAGCTGGTTCAGTTTGCTTATGTAAGATCTGGAATTAAAAGCCCATTTTTGTGATATAGTTTAGTTTAGTTTAGTTTAGTTGATATTATAAGATCCCCAGTCAAGCCTTTGTTAGTCTAACTTTTACCTCAGGAGTGATAGTCTCCAAACTCCAACATTTAATGCTGTACTGAGTTCCTGGGAAACAGACCTTAAACTGGAATAAATAACAGAATAACAGTGTTGGAAGGGGCCTTGGAGGTCTTCTAGTCCAACCCCCTGCTTAGGCAGGAAACCTTACACCACTTCAGACAAATGGTCATCCAACATCTTATAACTTCCAGAGTTGGAGCATTCACAACTTCTGGAGTCAAGTTGTTCCACTGACTAATTGTTCTCACTGTCAGGAAATTTCTCCTTAGTTCTATGTTGCTTCTCTCCTTGATTAGTTTCCACCCATTGCTTCTTGTCCTACCCTCAGGTGCTTTGGAGAATAGCTTGACTCCCTCTTCTTTGGAGCAACCCCTGAGATATTGGAAGATTGCTATCATGTCACCCCTGATCCTTCTTTTCATGAAACTAGACATGCCCAGTTCCTGCAACCCTTCTTCATATGTTTTAACCTCCAGTCGCCTAATCATAAATAAATGTATCACAATCAGCTTTTCCCAGCTGGAGTGAACGTATAGCTTAGATCTTCAAATCTAAGCAAGGTGAAACATGGTTAGTTCCTGAAGGGACCCTATCAAAAAACCCAGAGCAGTGGGCAATTGCAAATCACTATTGATATTTATGGAGATTCTCGTTCATCCAGGTCAGGGTTGTCCTAAAGGTGCTTTTTTTGTCAAGACTTTGAATCTTTCCTTGAAGATGTTTTGCTTCTCATCCAAGAAGCTTCTTCCGCTCTGAGTTGATGGTAGGAAATGGAGGTCAGAGCAGACGAAGCTTCTTGGATGAGAAGCAAAACATCTTCAAGGAAAGAACAAGAAAGTCCAGTTGCCCCTTGAAAAAGCATCTTTGGGACACAATATTGTTGCTCCGAGAAGCAAGCTGGACCAAGGAAGATTTAATTTTCATTTCTAACATAAACGACTTGTGTAATTTCAGCTGTTAAGCATGGGGTTACACACACAGGTGGAGTTGCTACCGGTTCGGCCGAACCAGTAGTGGAATTCAGGCCTGGGTCGCAAAACCGGCAGCGACCCAGGCCTTGCACGCCCCCAAACCGTTTCCCTTACCGCTGCTGATGTTGCCGCCATGTTGGACTTTAGTGACTGCGCGTTCACATGTGCTCAGAACAGTTTGCATTGAACAGCACACGTGTGCATATCATATGTCTGGCGCACGCGTTGCGTGCGGGCTGCAAACCAGTAGTAAAACTGGCAGCCACCCACCTGTGGTTGCACATCACTTCTAGAGTGAAATCGCTCTATTTAAATGGAAGGGGATTTACTGCCCCATTCAAACTAATTAAGTTGGCGGTCTTTAAGAGGAGCATGGCTTTGTTTGCTGACTTAAGTCTAAGGGTTAGACGTGATGATTCCCAATGACTGTTGCCAGTCACAGGGGTTCTACAGAGCAAAACTGTTTTAAATTGTTACCTTTGCTATCATCTGGGATACCTGAACTTTGATCCCAGTTTCTTTTTTGATAATTCGTGGCCAGATATGTCTTTTGCAGGGGCATTTTTTATTTTATTTTTTTTGCTTTTGACCTCCCTCAACACAAAGGCTCAAAGTAAGTCTTTAGAAATTGCAAATCCAATGTTAATCATTGCATCACCACATAATTGCTACCATACAATAGACTTTTAGTTGCACAATCCGGTGCACTTGGGGTTTATTGTACGCACTGAATGCTTTCTATATTAGCCCCCTTTCTATTCATTGTGCTATCTAATTTACCAGTAATTGTTTTCATGAACGTATCAAATTTTATCTTGGAGTTCATTAAAAACATGCTGGGCAAAGAGGATCAATTTACTAATTCAAGTTTATAAAAGAACAGGGATTTGTCCTTGAATTATGCCATGGTTATTGCCACAGAAGCTTTGGAGATTAGATATTGCCCATACTTCAGAGCTATATGATCCACTAAATTAGCAAGCTAACATCTTTCTCAGACACTGAATTGGTGGGGCCACAAATTTCCACAAAGAAGAGTGGGGAGTCACAAAGAAGCTGCCACAAAGAAGAGGGAGTAAACTATTCTTCAAAGCACCCGAAGGCAGGACAAGAAGCAATGGGTGGAAACTAATCAAGGAGAGAAGCAACCTAGAACTAAGGAGAAACTTGAAACCTGAGCTATAAATATTCTATCAATAGGCAATTAATCTTAATCCTCAAATTTTCTTTCGTGTGGCTTTTTCAAAGCCTCTCTGACTCTGCTGGCAGCATTATTCCCTCCTCTTTTGAAGTGGGATAACTAAAGCAATACAGGGACGAGGTGGCTCAGTGGCTAAGACGCTGAGCTTGTCGGTCAGAAAGGTCGGCAGTTCAACGGTTTGAATCCCTAGCGCCGTGTAACGGAGTGAGCTCCCGTTACTTGTCCCAGCTTCTGCCAACCTAGCAGTTCGAAAGCAGGTAAAAACACAAGTAGAAAAATAGGGACCACCTTTGGTGGGAAGACAACAGTGTTTTGTGTGCCTTTGGCATTGAGTCATGCTGGCCACATGACCACGGAGACGTCTTCAGACAGCGCTGGCTCTTCGGCTTTGAAATGGAGATGAGCACCGCCCCCTAGAGTCTGGAACGACTAGCATATACTGTATATGTGAGGGGAACCTTTACCTTTAACAAAAACTATAGCCCACACATAAGCATACTATTGTTTTAAAAGAGAAGAAGCCAACAGATAAACCACCCACACTCAGCTGTGACAATGTGCGCTGTAGTCCAACTCATGGGGCAGCCTTTCGCACTCAACAGAAGTGTTAGGCTGAGCCTTGCCCTCTGGTAGTTTGCCTGCCGTTGTTTTACAACGTGGATTATTCCTTCCAACATGAGACATGTGCTGCATCTTCTAAAGCCTAGAACTCCCACCAAGCTTTGGAGACCCCCTTCATTATATTACATCTGTTTTATTCATTAAACCGTACATGGCAGTATCACCAACGTCGAAAGTATGAATTAGGTTCATGCATTTATTTATGCCTTTTATAAACGGCTTCAATCTTAAAAGACTTTCGCTCGTTTGTAAATAAATTAATTGTTTGAAAACACCATACGCTTTCCAGAACCGCCCCCTCAATAAAGCAGGCACGAGGAAGCTCCCCACTCCAGGATTTTTCATTTGCATGGAGAAAGAGGGTGGGTTACAGATGATTGCAGTTTGGGCTCTTTGATTAAATACGAAGGGCAGAGCATAGAACGTAGAATAATAGGAGTGGGAAGGGACCTTGAAGGTCTTCTAGTCCAACCCCTTGCTCAGGCAAGAAACCCTATACCAGTGGTGGCGAACCTTTCCAGCACCGAGTGCTGAAAAGAGAGCGTGCACACATACTCATCTAGGCCACGACCTGGAAGAGCAGCTGCCCAGGAGGCATGCGCATTTTGGAAAATAAACATCTGGTTTCTGGCACGCGCAAGCACCCTGCCAGCGAGTCTTCCGGTTACTGCCATGCATGCACATGCTCACGCTGGAAAACAGAAGACCACCTCTTCTGGTTTCTAGCACTGCCACCCTCAGAAAGGCCAGCTGATCATTGCGTGTGCATGCACACCAGAAGAGGAACGGGCAATGCCATGCGTGCCAGGCGAATATGGCTCCGTGTGTCCTACTACTTAGTATACGGACACAAGTAGTATAGGTTCGCCATCACCACCCTACCCCATTTCAGACGAGTGAATCTCCGATCCCATTGTTGGAGAACCCATAATGTCTAGAGGGAAGCCATGCCCCTGATTCATGGTTCTACTCATCAGGAAATATCTTCTTAATTCTAGGTGGCTTCATTCCTTGGTTTATGTCCATCCATTGTTTCTCATCTTGATTTTGGTGCTTTGGGCAATAGTTTGTCTCCCTCATTTTCGTAGGAGCCCCTCAAATATTGGAGCACTGTCACTATGTCCTCCCTAGTCCTTCTTCTCATTAGACTGGACAGACCCAATCTGCTGTAATCATTGTTCATACATGTTTTAGCCTCCAGCCCCCTAATCATTCTTGGTGCTCTTCTCTGCATTGTTTCCAGAGTCTCGACATCTTTTTTATATTGTGGTGACAAGAACTGGATGCAGTGTTCCAAGTGTGGTCTTTCTAAGGCTTTGTAAGGTACTAGAACTTTGCATGATCTTGATTCTATCCCTCTGCTAATGCAGCCTGGGATTGCATTGGCCTTTTTGGCTGTCGCTGCACACTCTTGGCTCATATATAAGAGATTGTCTACTAGGATTCCAAGATCCCTTTCACAATTACTGCCTCATTCGGCCAGGTTTCAGTTGGGAGAAACTTTGTCTTTAATAATGGATTTATTTGGTTGTAATGCAGGATTTGTGTGCAGACGATCCCCATCGTCTTCTGTAGTTTCTGAATAAAGTCAGTCACACTAGGAAAATCCACTCTTTCAGATCTTGGACTCCTGGCTGGCAAAACTAAGAATCGGACACTTGATAGTTGAGTGTTTTAGCGTTCTTTACAAGCAAACTTCCTCGATAGGCAAATGAAGGGATAAATCAGTGGTGGGGTTCAAATTTTTTTTTACTACCGGTTCTCTGGCCGTGCCTTTATGGGGGTGGTGTGCTTTGTGGACGTGGCAGGGGAAGGCCACTGCAAAATCCCCATTCCCTCCCCCCCCCACTAACCTGCTTTCCAGCTCCGTTCTCCTGTTCAAAAGAAGATTAGCTGGGAGGCTGAGAGGCAGCAGGGGCGTGGCCAGCCTATTTGCCGGTTGTCCGAGCTACTCAAAATTTCCACTACTGGTTCCCCAGAACCTGGCTGAATACCACCTCTGGTGTAAATGATCTAAATCATATCTGCCGCACTGCATTTTATTTGGAATAATCAAATCTCCCTGCACTTATAGAAGACTGCAATGTGTTTTTTCCCCCCTTTTTGGCTTGGTAAGTGTTCATTGTATCAATTCCTTTCGTGCTGTTCTTGTTTGGGAAAATAGACGTAGACATTAACTGTGGGATTCAATGTGCACTGGGCTCAGTGGGAGACTTAAACCTTCCTCCCTGTAACCTAGAAGTTTTTCTATGCCTAAAAATGTCATGACATTAACATCCGACACCATGGGACTTTTCTTGAAATGGAAGATGAGAAATAATTCCTTTCCGCGTAACAGGTCACAAAATTGTTTCCTGGTCATGAAGAGTTGGTAGGCAAACCTTTTGACGGACATATTTATCTGTAAAAAAGATGTCGAGAGGTTGGATTCACTCTAGGGATTCTTGAATTTTCAAGCCCTTTTAATTTTTTTTTTGTGGGGGGGAAACCTGCCTCAGTTGTGGGAGAATAGGCCAAGCTTTTGTCTGATACATAGACCAGAGGGAAGATTGTGACATTTAAGTATTGTGACAGATTCTATTGCAGCGTTTTAACTAGAGAATGAAGGATAAAGTCCGAAACGGCGTTGCAATTTATAAAAGTAAGACACCAGACATTTATTTTAATTCCAACATTAGCTGGCTTTTCAAGTTGTGATCACCTGCTCCCAAATTTTATGACAAATTATCTCTAACACCCAAGTTTCATGGTTGTTTTTTTAAAAAAAATAAATAAAGTAACACCAAAACAGGAATGCCTAATAAACAGTTCTTTGAAACCGTTTCATTCCTTCCAGCCTGCAACTAGTGAACATGCTTGGGATATGCAAATGATTTGTCTGCTGTAGACATTATATTATAACATACAGCTGATGAAAACAAATGTTCACATGTGTTTAAGGAAAGAACCCAGAGGTGGTATTCAGCTGGTTCTGGCAAACCGGTAGCGGAAATTTTGAGTAGTTTGGAGAACCGGCAAATACCATTCTGGCTGGCTCCGCCCCATCTATTCTCTGCCTCTCGAGTCCCAGCTGATCGTCTGGATCTTCTTTTGTTGCCCTGCACAGAAGAACAGATCTGGAAAGCAGGTTGGTGGGGTGGGGAGGAAATGGGGATTTTGCAGTATCCTTCCCTTGCCAAGCCACGCCCACCAAGCCACACCATGCCCACCAAACCATGCCCATAGAACCGGTAGTAAAAAAAAATTGAAACCCACCACTGAAAGAACCTTATACCCAATCAATTGATCACCAAAGGTGGAAACTATTCCTCATAGGAGAGGGACAGGGAGAGAGAGAGAAAGAGAGAGAGAGAGAGAGAGAGAGAGAGAGAGAGAGAATGAGAGAGAAAGAGAATGGTTTCTATTTTATTTATTTTTTTACAATGCATGTGCAGGAGAAAAAGGTGCAAGAATCTGAACCTTGATTTCAGCACAAATAGCACTTTCTGGAATTGTTTCATTATGGCTCCATTAGCTTTTCTGCAGCAGATCTATTCCCTGAAAGCTCTTATATTCCAGAACTCCTGTTTACCTGTTTCCGAGTCATCTTGACACAAGCAATGCATAAGATTAGAAAAGTCATCATATAATAGCCCCACTTAAATAACGAAAGACCTCCCTCCTAGCATCTGTCTAGTCTTTATTAGTAAGCCAGCATTTTCAGTCTCTTCTTTTCCATGCATTTAGGAGGTAGTTCTCTAAACACCACCAACACAAAAACAAAACAACAACAACAACAAGAACTCCTTGCAGTGGAACAGATGAGAAACCTTAATCATTAGCAATGCCCCTTTTATGTTGCAGTTAAAGAAAAATGAGCTTAGGACAAAACTTTTTTTTTGGGGGGGGGGGGGGAGGTATAATATCCAAAGGTTTAATTTACATTCTGATGAACATGCTTCCTCCCATCAGCTATTAAGAGGCTCCTTTCATTCTCCTGTCAAAATAAGACAAAGGATATATTGAGTAAGCTCCTAAGATGTCTCTACTAGGCTTATGTGAATAGCTCTGATTCGATCTGAATAAAAGATTGCAATTTGAAGAAGCTTTTCATTAAAAAAAAGACTGAAGCATATTAATTCAAGGGCTCCATCTTTCTTTTTAGGTCAAGTTTTTTTTATTTATATATAAGTGTTTTGAATACGATGTGTTGTCCGGGCATTTCATTTTACAGAAGAAGAAAAAAGTAACAGATATACTGATAGTTATAATAATAATACATATTTATATGTATTATATTTATTTATAACCATATTTATAATTATGCTCTGTTTCCCTCCCAAATAAGACCACCCCGGATAATAAGCCCAATTGGGCTTTTGAGTGCATGCGCTAAAATAAGCCCTCCCCTGAAAATAAGCTATCCCCGAAAATATTGCAACACAGCAGTAGCCAAGAGGTGCACCTCAAAATTAATAAAATCTCCCCAAAAATAAGACCAAGTGCTTATCACAGGGGTCAAAAGAAAATAAGACCCTATCTTATTTTCGGAGAAACATGGTATTAGCTTATTTATGATTATATTAATTCTATTAGCATACTTATAATTATAAAACAACATTCATATTTTACTTACTCATAAAAATGTTCTTTCTTCATCTAATTTCTACCTCTTATCTCTAACCATTGATAAAACCTATTCCATGTTAAATAGTGTTCTGTATCTCTTTTAATTTCAATGTCAAACTATCCATCTCTGCACAATCCAATATTTTCCCAATTATATTTTCATTTGGTGGGATGTTCTCATTATTCCAGTATTGTGCAAATACAATTCTCGCTGCTGTCAATACATGTAACATTTAATATATAGCCCCTTTATCATAACTTTCAGGTACTATATCTAAGAAAAACATTTCTGGCTTTAAATCTATCTGCTGCTTAATCATCTTTTCCAACTATGTGTGTATTTTTGTCCAATATTTTCTTGCTTTCATGCATGTCCACCACATATGGTAATAAGTACCTGGAATCTGATTACATTCCCAACATTTGGCAGACATGTTTGTTGAACATGCCCTAATTGATTCATGAGCCTTGAGCCAAGTTTCAAAAGAAAACCAGTCATTTATTAGAAGCACAATTTTGGCAATACCTCATTGCAGTCAGATCTAAGCCTCATTTGAATTATGGTTGAACTTTACCCCTGTTCCTCCCCTCCCCTCAGTCTGTGTCATAAATCACATTCTCCAACGAGATGCCCCCTCACAAGCCTGCGGTAGTAATCTGAGATCCGACTCTAGCTGAAGATATGGGTGGAATGTGCTCCTCCCCCTTTCCTCACTATGGCAACTTTATGAGTTGACACCTGCCAGTAACAGATGCCCCCTATAAAACGTTTTGTGAAGATTTTCCTGGTGCTTTTTTTTTTAATATCCAATATTCTGGGCACTAGTTTGTTTCTTAGTCCTTCCCTTATATAGACTCCAATTCTTTATTTCCTACACAGAATCTAGATGAGAAGTGATCATGAAGGTGACCAGATCCAGCTTCTGGCTCATTGCAGAAATTCAAATTAGAGCATTCCCTCACAGATGGCTGACTAGTTCCTAGGAAAGTTCACCACCGTCTGTGTCATTAATTCCACTCTCAAATTGCTCTTGCCCTTAGGAAGCTTTTGTAAAGTTTGTGCCTTCCTCTGACACACATCCATTATTCTCTGCCCTGCACTCTGGAATAAGAGGTGACCTTCTCTGCTGTGACACCTTTCCAGATGTTTGAAGAATGCTACCATAGTGTGATTCAGTTGACTTTTCTCAAAGCTCAACCTGCCACTTTCCTTTAATCTGCCTTGGTAGGTTTTGCTCCCTATCGGTCTCCGAACGCGCTTCAAGATTCTGGTTATCACCTTTAAAGCCCTACAGGGCTTAGGACCCGGATATCTACGAGACCGTCTTCTGCCACATACCTCCCAGCGTTCGATAAGATCACACAGAATGGGCCTTCTCCGGGTGCCGTCGACTAGACAATGTCGTCTGGTGGCTCCTCTGGGGAGGGCCTTCTCTGTAGCTGCCCCGGCCCTTTGGAACGATCTATCCCCAGAGATCCGGCCCCGTCCCACTCTCTCGGCCTTCCGTAAGTCTACTAAGACCTGGCTATTCCGGCAGGCCTAGGGCTGTTGACCTCTTGACTGAGGTCCAGCCCCACTAAGATTGAGCGCATGATGTGTTTTTTAACTTGCTTTCTTCTCTATTTTATATTTTCTGTATTCTTTTTAGAGTTGTTTTTATGTAAGCCGCCCAGAGTCCTTCGGGATTGGGTGGCATATAAATTCATTAAATTTACAATTTACAATTTTGGTTTCCATTCCCTTCGTTGTTCTCATTGCCCTTCGCTGAACTTATTCCAGTTCCTCTAAATTCTCCTCGCAGTAGTAAACCCACAATGATCAAGAACCAAAACAAAGCAGAACAATATTGGGGAGGATTTTTAAATTAGACCCAGGACAAACTGCTGTTGGTATTGTTTATGCTTAATTGTTTTGCAGTGCCATTACCTTGCTAGCTTTCCTCCTAACTAACTAATCATTTAAAAGACTTTTAAGGCTTAGATTGTCTGACTGATAGTAAAAACTTTGTAATATAGTGTTGTGTATTATTGCTAGCTGTTTCAAATGGTATTTTTCTGTTTTAATTATGTTGTCTATTAAGTTCCTCCCCCCTCCAAACTGTTCTTTTTAGCTGTTTTGTGTTCATAAATTCAAGTCCCCATGATGGCTTTTGAAGATAAGAACTGAATAATAAATATTGTTGTATGGGCAAGATATTCTATTACAAGTAATGGATTCAAATATGCATGAGTATGAGAATGTTATGGAAATTCCTTTAAAGTTGCAATTAAACCGAAAAATATTGGAAGATACCTGTGGTTGGTAATAATAAGGGACCAAGATAGCAAAGTGAATTCTGTATTTGATACTCCTTATTATGGCTCTTAATGCTAGGGGCTTCCTGCCATTACCTTTGACAGTAATTGATATATTCTTTCCCACGTCATTGTCCTAAACTCTTTAAAGTTGCAATTAATTGCGTTTTGCAAAGAAAATCAATCTTTTCACCTTGACATGGAGGCAAAGGAGTTGGGGTAAACATTAAATGGGGAGGTACAAATAATTGCGACAACTCAACCATCTGAAAAAGGAGATTTTGTACGTCTTTGAAAAAGTTTGAGAAGAGCTCGGTTATTTTCTGTGTACCTAGATTTAATAATCAGGGCATGAGAATTTCCACAGAGTTTGGCTTAGACTATGCATAATTTATAACACAGAGCTGTAGCCAAGTGTGTTTTTTGTTATTTTTAAAGGGTATTATCTTTTTACGTGGTCTTTATAGTAGACTTAAGTAGAATAGGTTTAAGAGAAAAATGCACCCTAGAGAGATCAAACTTGAATTTATATTGTAATGTAGCTGCTGGATACCCAGTACAAATACAATACAAATTATCTATGTATTTCTATTATTTTAGAGCAGTGTTATGCATGTGTTTTAAAATGTAATTGTGTGTGTGTCTCTTCCCTCTATCTACCGGTACTTATTTTCCTTCCTTCCTTCTTTCCTTCCTTTCTCCCTCCCTCTTTTCTTTCTTCTTATTTCCCTACCTATTTTCATCCCTCCCTCTTTTCTGTTCTTTCTTCTGCAAAAAAGTAAAAAAAAAGTATGATAAAACTGCAGATTATATAAACACCGCAACTGTAAATTTTCCACCACTGAATACATATGAGTTGAAAGGAACAAATGGTGAAATAAAAACATTAGCATTTTCCCATAATTACCTTGTTTTCATATAATTCCCATTTTTAAAAAGCAAACCATAATGATAATTTAAGATCAGCTAAGGAGATTGTAGAAGTCTGGTAGTCATACAGAAAGAAAAAAAATTCTGCTAAAGTCTGGGCAGATCTGCTTTAGGCTTGCAAGAATTTGTAAAACAACAACAACAACCCAAATCCTTATTTGCTAGTAGAAAAGCTCTAAAATTATGTTTCTCTAGCCATACATGAAGTGAAGAGCTTCATATCTTCTGCTTGATTTCACCTGAAAAATCCCAGGATAGCATAGGAATGTCTTTATATATATATATATATATATATATATATATATATATATATATATATATATATATATATATATATATACATACATACATACATACATACATACATACATACATACATACATACATACATATATATATTTTCAGACTACTTCAGGCTTGGTGTTTCCAGGAGTCCTGGATATATATATATATATATATATATATATATATATATATATATATATATATATATATCTATCTATCTATCTATCTATCTATCTATCTATCTATCTATCTATCTATCTATCTATCTATCTATCTATCTAGATATCTAGATATCTAGATATCTAGATATAGATATAGATATAGATATAGATATAGATATAGATATAGATACATATACATATACATATACAGATATACATATATATACATATATATACATATATATACATATATATACATATATATACATATATATACATATATATACATATATATACATATATATACATATATATACATATATATACATATATATACATATATATACTATATATACATATATATACATATATATACATATATATACATATATATACATATATATACATATATATACATATATATACATATATATATATATATATATATATATATATATATATATATATATATATATATCTCCATCCAGGACTCCTGGAAACACCAAGCCTGAAGTAGTCTGAAGCAGCCTGAAGATGACGAATGAGACTTCGTCGCCAAGACATCTCCAATTCTACGCTATTGTCGTGCACGCATTTGTCGGGTCACGTTTGCCTTCTACTAATGATTGAAGAAAATGGTGGTGATGATGAAGAAGAAGATGTTACTGTATTATTGGGATTTTCCTTGTTCAATTGCTGTGAACAAGCTTCACAACATCTGTTCATTACTTAGGGCCAATCTAGATGATATGTGACTCGCATGACTGCATTTCATTTATCTCTATGTTTGTCTTAAAACAGCAGTGACAGCAGAATTAGCTTGGAGAGGGCTCCCTCTCTGTAACCTAATAACAGTTTTCTTTCCAAGACAAATAACTTCAAAGACACTGTTTTCATTGGGATCACAACTTGCAGCAAAAGGTTCAACTTGCTTTTAAACGCTGTGCTCCCATATATTATTAAAGAGCTCTAGGGATATAGAAGGAAGAAAGAATAAGTGAAATATAATCACAGCTTTATTTCCCCATGTGGATTATCTTCCCCGAGATGCTAGGCAAGAACAGATACTAACCTATCAACAATGAAGTGGGAAACTATTAACAGTCAGGCCCTGTTAGAATTTAATTTTGGGGTGGGTTTATTTTTCATTTGCACAAAATCTTCTCAGCTGTCAGCATCAGCAACGGAGAATGAAAGAAAACCAACAGCACAAATATATTATTTAAGATTATGGAGCCCTATCAGCCCATCTCTAAACTGCTACCAGATCAAGGAAGCCTTTGAAAAAGATATGATATTTTCAAAAGAATCCGGGATCGAGTGACTTTTCTTAATGAACAGTGTTAGAGTATGAAATACGGGCATCTCGATGAACTGATAAATGCTTGCATATACAGTATCTTGAGAAGGGAAATTAATGACCTCCATTCTTTGAGGTCCCCGAGACCAGAGGCACATGATCTCAAGTGTGTTGATGTGTATGGGAGTGGGGTGTTGTGTGGAGTGACGGAGTGAGGCGGAGTGCGGTGGGTTGGAGGAATGAATCAACAGTTTCTTGATGCTTACAATCTTTTCTCATTCGAAACAAAGAATAGTAGAGGATCCTGTTACATAATCTGGCGTTAGATATATTTCAGTTTCATCCCCACAGCACTAACTTTGTGAAGTATGATGAACCAGGTGAAGACTTGGTCTTCCGATTTTGTCATGCCACAGCATATAACCTTTTATATACTGTTGTTGCTCTCTAGCTCCATCTAGGGGCTGGAGAAACAAATACCAAGTATATTGTTTGAAGCTGACCCAACCCCTTTACCCATCAGCCTGGACTCTCAAAACAAGTGCCCGCTGGGAAGCCAGGCTCCATTTCCTTTAGCATTTGGAGAAGGCAGAAGCACAAAGAAGACTCCATATTCATCTGTGGCACATGGTCATCCAACACACAGAGCATCGCTGGTGAGATACTAATTGCTTGTATTTATTCATGGTTATGTTCAGCAGTAACTTAAAACTACTTATCTTGTATTTGGTTCTCACTGTATGTATCCCTATTTTCCCCAGTTCCACCATATCCTGTTCTTCCAATAAAGCATCCAGATCTATGCACACAATCTGTTTTATTGGAGGATAGGTGGGTTGAGTTGCATTTTGAGCTGCACACAGACTAACAGGTAGTGGGGACAGAACAGGTCTTGTTCTACCATACATTGATTTTCACACTTGCAACCATCTATACGTTGTAACTCGTGTGAACTACTCTTTCCATGCTAGACTTCAAAAAGGTGTGGTGCTGCTAGCCTTATTAGTAATTAGTAATACAGTATTTTTCAGAGAATAAGACACTCTGGAGTATAACACGCACCTTAGTTTTTGAGGAGGAAAATAATAATAAGAAAAATTATGCCCCTGACTACCAGCATTCATGTTATTCAGCTGACACATGGTAACAAGGTCAGCCAATGAATAGGCATAGTAACTAAATCAGCCAATGTGGGCTATTTGAAACGGTATTTGCTGTGTGAGCAACAAGGAGACAGGAAGGAGCCTGGCTTAGATGAAAACTGAAAGTGAAACTGCTTGTGTTTTGCTTGTATTTACTGCTACCTTGGAAAACCTGCTTTTGATATTGTATTGTATATTATTATTATTATTTTGAATCCGGCTGAATCAGTTACCTGTGTGTGCTTTCTGAATGTGATTGCTGTTGCAAAGCACGTATTGCAGCCTGATTCAGCACAGCTGATTGACGGGTGGATCGGACTGCTAGAATACTCCCAATCATCTGTTCCAGGCTGCAGGGTTTGCCACAGGGATTGCGTTTTTGGCCTCTGGTGGGGGTGGGTGGGGCTACATTCAGTCTATAAGACACCCAAATTTTTATCCTCTTTTTTTTTGGGGGGGGGGAGATGCATCTTATGCTCCGAAAAATACCGTAGTTATTAGTAATAGTTTGGTTTTCAGGCAGCTGTAAGTAACTGCTGAGCAAAATACCAAATGATTATATCAAAAAATTAATGCAATAACACATAGCGAACCAGTTTAAATGGCAAGTAAAACATTGGGATTAGGTCATCTAAATGGCATCCTGCTACCAGTAAATAAATAAATAAAATAGCAGTACATGCTCTTTAGCAATTTAAAAACAATATTTGAAAAAGACGTAAACAACTACATTAGCATTGAAGAAAGACCACAACTGGATTCTGTCCATCACACTGTCTCAATGCTTCTTAAACGTTTTGACCTACTTTCGTCTTTTCCCTGTCTCAAAAATGTCATTACCTCCCCCCCCTACTCAAAAACACAAAAGCATCTTGACAGCAGCTGGAAATTGGATCTTCAACTCACAAACACACAATTACAAATTGCTCCATTAAGCCCAGGATAGGCCTAAATTACCCCTTTGGTGATATTTGCCCCCAATTAAAGAACCACTGACTTATCTATTCCTTCAATACTGTTGTGTATATAAAAAATAGGAACAGATTAATGTGCTACTTTTTAAAGGAAGTGATGGTTGGGATATTCATCCTTTCAAACATTATCTTCTCTAATCGTCCCTGCTGTTTTCCAGATATCACCATTGGAAGTTGTCTATTCTAAATTCGGATAGAGTTGAAGACGTATAATCTTTCTCTTTTCAAGCTGTTGGTTGTGGTTATATAAAAATGTTTCAAAATAACAAATGAACATTCATTTTATAATCTTCACAATGGTCCGTAAAGTAGAAATGTGTTAAAAGTGTCAGGATGTACATCAGGAACTTTCTTGAAGTACCAAGATTTGGTGAGTTGGTAGTGTTTGATCGCAGAAACGAAGACTGTTTTTTAAAAAATTAACAAATTAAGACATGAGAATTAAACTTCTTTAAAATAACGCAATTATCAACCAGAAAACTAATTTATCTAGCAGTGATGATGTTACCTAATTTGAGTAATGAAACCTCTGCAAGAAAAGAAAAAAATACTCAGACAACACCAAGGACCCCTCATTTCAATCCCGGGCTACAGATATTCTCCTTTATCCGTAATGCAATCTATCATTTTCATGTTACCATCATCACATTTAGACTGCATACTCGCAACAAATACCACTAGATGGCAGCAAAGTAAACCAGAAAATTCTATGCTTCCCTCTAGAGGGCATCTAGTTTTGGCAGCTGTGGTTCGAAAACAAGCATCAAAGTCATTGAACAATCTAGGTTCATCAAAGCAGAGGATGCTTAGGGGTGCGGGGGGAATGTTTCTTGGGTTTTGATGTTTTATGCTGCGCCTATGTTGACTGGCATGTACAAACTCCTCTAATGATGTGAGGTTATCCAGAAGTATGTAAATCTGGAAATGATTGATTACTTTATAGTGTAGATTGACAGATTCAACAGGCAAGGTCTTTAGCATTATTACTCTCCCAGTGATTTTAACTGAAGATTTGCTTAATCTTTGTAGCATAAAACTACATGACTTTAAAGCCTGGAGAGATCTTAAATGTTCCATCATCAGGCACGACAGCGAGAATCTGAGTAAATCTCAAATATCCTGATTACTCTTCCACATATAACCTATGACTATCATTAAGTCTTGTATCTTATGATTCTTGATTAATGTATTCTATTTTATGCACCAAAGATAAATTCCTTGGGTATCCAATCACACTTGGCCAATAAAAAATTCTATTCTTTTATTCTATTCTACTCTACTCTACTCTACTCTACTCTACTCTACTCTACTCTACTCTACTCTACTCTACTCTACTCTAGTTTGTTTAGATCTAACTCTATTCCCTTTTGCTGCGATGGGGAATCTGTTATTCCTGCCTAGATAAAATCTTCCACTATTTTTTCCCGAAAGAATAATTTAACATGACTTAATTTAACTTTCTTTAAAAAAAAAAACCACCATTCTTCCTAAAGGTTATAAATAAGGAATTAATTCTCCCCTTGAAATCAGTAGGTCTCCTATTAGAGAATCGTTATGAAATCTCTTGTACAGCATTCAGCTTCATTTTGCACATATCAGTTTAGTTCAACTTAGCATTTGGAATCGGAAGACTTTGTTCTGGAGTGTATTAAAGAGGGGGAAAAAAATAGCACGGGTACTCTCGGCAGAGACATTATGCATGGTATCCATATTAAAAATATATATATATATATAAGAGCATGGAATCGGAGGGGGCAGCATTAAGTCAGAAGGAAGAGGAAATGGTGATATTATTTCTCCGATCTCTTTGTGTTGGGAGTGGGGAATAGCATTGGCTGAAGAATCCTCTTGTTCATGCCTTCTCATTAGCCGCTCTTTTCAGAAAAGCTACCTACATGATTGGATGCAGTGCCTTCACAGTATATTAGCATGGATAGGTTCTCCTTTTCAGTCTGTGCACGAGAAGCTTTGACTCCAACAACTCGAAACAGAATGATTTTTCGCCCCTCCCTGCCTCTCAGACTTTCTCTATTTTTCCCTCTTTGCTTTCCCTTTCAGATTTATTTTGAAAGAACCAGGTCTACACACAATGTATTCTGAATTAGGGAAAGGAGACATAGTGATGTAAAGGGAAGCTTAATGGTATATAGCAGTGATGAGTAAACCTTTCCCGGTCGGAGAGCCCAAAGCGCGCACGAGCCCCAATCCCCAAAAAGCAATGTACCACCACCACCACCCGTGTGCATGTGCCCTGCCCCCACACAGGTGCACTCAACCCCCTGTGCTTGCATGTGTGACCTGCCCTGAATGCACCCCACCCCCTGCGCATGCACGACAGAGACCTGAAGACCAGCTGGCCAGCGGGAGGCACCCAGGCACGCCCGGCTGAACTGGGGCAAGTTCAGCTCTGCCTCTGCGGTTAACCCTTATTACATTGTCACAGCTAAGGCAAAGGACCCATCGACCTGAGTGATGTTGAGTTGGCCACGCCCACCCAGTCACATGACCACTGAGCCACGCCTACCCAGCTGGTCATTAGAGCTGAGACCCGGTTGTTAAATTATTTGAATCCCACCACTGGGCAGCCTTGACGCTCCAAAGAAAAGATAGCTCCCGGGGCTGACCATTTGCCTGAAACACATATCGATTTGTCCAGCCGTGTTAAATGCAACCCATAGAGGAAAGGGGCAAAGGGAATTGTCATAAGACCCTGTGTCTTCACAGATATTGGCCACAACTTTTAGTGGTTACAGCAAATACGAGGCTTTGGTGCTGTGCAGAGAGCAAACCCAAATACCAATTTCTGTGATCCCTGCCGGTTGTGTAATTTTTCTCCAAACCCGAACCTGTAGCAAACAAACAAACCTGTAGCAGGTGTTGACTCCTAGATTGCATTGGTCTTTCTTTTCCTTAGCAAGGATCTCTAAATTGTTTTGAAGGCTGACCACAAATTACACCATACGAAAGCAGTTTGACAGAGGATTGCTGGCTTGATAGCTCATGGGAAGGGGGAGGGATAGATAAAAGTTGTTGAGACTCTAGAAAGCATGCAGATAAGAGCAACTAAGGTGATTAGGGGATTGGAGGCTAAAACACATGATGAAAACCTGCAGGAATTGGGTACATCTACTTTAATGAAAAGGATGACTAGGGGGTGACATGATAGCAGTGTCCCAATATTTGAGGGGCTCTCACAGAGAGGAGGGAATCAACCTAATTTACAAAGCACCTTCAGGCAGGACAAGAAGCCGTGGATGGAAACTACTCAAGGAGAGAAGCAACTTAAAACTAAGAAGAAATTTCCTGACAGTTACAACAGTTAATCAGTGGAATGGCTTGTGTTGTGGCCCGCCAGTGGCCAGCAGAGCTGGCAGCAGAGTCGGACAGTAAGGAAGTTGGGGAGGAACAGGGGCCAGTCCTGGGGACTGAGGAAAACTCAGACGAGGGCTCTGCGTAGGAGGCAGAGAGGGAGCTAGACAGCAGTGAGGCACAGGAACAGCTGGAGCCTGTTCCCAGTGTGTGCATGTGCAGACCTGCTAGAAGACAAGAACAACTAAGAAAGCAGAGTTGACTTAAGACTAAAGCCACACCTTGGAGGTGATTGGCCCCTCCCATAGGAAACAATAGAGGAGCGAAGAGAGAGTGGGCTTTTGCAGGAAATAATAAGTTTATTCGGTCATTTCAAGAGGGGAAAGTTCTCTTTGTGACTATAAGAGATTCTGTGCCAAGTTTTGCCTTGTCCTGAATTTGGAAAGTAGTTGTCTGGCAGCTGTCCAAGCGAGATAAGGTTCGTGTTGATAAATATTCCTCTGAAAGACTGTTTGCTAAGCCTTGCGGACTGTGAATGAAAAGAATTCACAGCCGTGTAAATAAAAGGGGTTTTGCTGGGACCAAGACTCTGCTTCTTGCTTTTTAAGGAAGCCTGGGTCAGAACAGCTTGCCTCTAGGAAATGGTGGGCATTCCGACATTGGAGGTTTTTAAGAAGAGATTGGACAACTTGCCTGAAATGGTGCAGGGCTTCCTGCTTGAGCAGAGGGTTGGACTAGAAGACCTCCAAAGTGCCTTTCAACTCTGTTATTCCATTGTTCTGCTTTTCAGAGGGGAGGGGGACATTCTAGTTCCCTGCACTGCCTCCATCTGCTAGGATTTGGAAGCAATGCAAAGCATTTCCCACTGGAAGGGAGAACGCACACCTAAGCATTACTTATCTTATTGCGCCTGCTTTCACATCTCTGAAACTTGGTCTCGGCTGCCTTTTGGAGCCGTCCCCAAAGCATTTCTCCTTCTCTCCATCGTCCTTGGGACACTCTTCCCGAAGTAAATTTTAAAAAAAAGCCTAGCTAAGTTGTGCCACTCGTGTGAGGGTCTCTGAGGCCTGACACCATTTTCCTTACTTAGATTTCCTGTCCCTCGAAGGCCCTCAAGACTGATGATGATGAGCTCCTTTCTCTCTCTCCCTGGATCTGCTGTCCGATGAAGGCCAGCTTGAAAGCAAAGCAAACCAAATGGAGCATTGAGTGAGCATCGCAGCTCCGGGCAAAGGGAAGAGCCACACTGGTTTCCTGCGCTTGCTTCAAGCCTCACTGCCTTTGAGGAACACTAAACTGGCCTCCGGGTAATGCTGGTTAATCAGAGGGAGACAAGCACAGATGCTTTGCTTTTATTAAATATCTGCAGCCTTCCAGTCAGAAGAGTGGGGGGGGGGGGGAGAAAGCAGGAGGAAGTGTCCTCAGAACTCATGACCTCCACGTCCGTCCTTGAAGCCAAGCTGTGACTGTTGCATTTTGTTTAACTCATGGAGGAAAGGAGATCTATAGAATTACAGAGTTGGAAGGGACCTCGAAGGTCTTCTAGTCCAACCCCCTGCTCAAGCTGGAGACTAGTAGAATAATGGAGTAACAGAGATCGGTCGGACCTTAGAAGTCTTCTAATCCAAGCCCCTGCTCAGGCAGGAAGCCCTATACCATTTCAGAAAAATGGTTGTCCAATATCTTCTTAAAAATGTCCAGTGTTGGAGCATTCACAACTTCTGAAGGCAAGTTGTTCCACTGGTGAATTGTTCTCACTGTCAGGAAATTTCTCCTCAGTTCTGAGTTGCTTCTTTCCTTGATCGGTTTCCATCCATTTCTTCTCATCCTGCCTTCAGGTGCTTTGGAAAAATAGGTTGACTCCCTCTTCTTTGTGGCAGCCCCCAAAATATGGGAACATTGCTCTTTTGGAGGATTTTCCTATCTGTGATCAGTTAACACGAAATGAATCTTAATTAGAAGAAGATGGGAAGGCAAGTTGGAATGGCTCTACCGTTGAGCAGTTGCTGCCAGGGAACAAAGGAGCAGCACAGAATTTACTGCTCTTTATTTTGAATTCTCAGTCCTTCTTTTGCAGAAGAATGGGACGAGCAATTTATTTTCCAAAGGGCCAGAAGGCAGGACATGAAGCAATGGATGGAAACTAGTCAAGGAGGGAAGCGACCTAGAACTAAGGAGAAACTTCTTAACCATGAGGACAATTAAGCAGTGGAACAGCTTGCCTCCAGAGGTTGTAGGTGTTTCACCACAGGAAGTTTTTAAGATAAGACTGGACAGACACCTGTCTGAAATTGTATAGGGTCTCCTGCTTGATCAAGGGGTTGGATTAGAACACCTCCAAGGTCCCTTCCAGATCTATTCTGACTGACTGATTGATAAGCATGCTGGTAATCTGAAAGTGGCCTTATCGAGCTATGCTGTTTAATCTCACAGAGGGAAATAACAATTCATTTATCTCTTCTGTTCTTCATGGTTACATAATGGCTGTTCTGATCAAGGCTTCCCAAGAGCTTGAAGCAAGCTCCTTGTATTATTAAAAAAAAACCTTTTATTAATTGACTGTGAATTCTGCTCATTCACACCCAGCAAAGTCTTTTAAAGGAGGATTTACAGTCACAGACCTTATCTTGCTTGGGTGCCAGGCCGATCTCTGCAGAACTTGGCAAGGAGTCTCAGAGAGTCACGAACCAATTAAGCGAATTAATTGTTTCCTGCAAACTCCACTCCCTTTTCACTCCTCTTTATTTCCTCTGGGAGGGGCCATTCACCATCCATCTGTGGCCTTACTCCCAAGTCAACCCCTTTAGCTGTCCTTTAGCTGTTCCCTTCGTCTGGCAACTCTGCGCATGTGCACAATGGGAACAGGCTCCAGCTGTTCTTCTGCCTCCCTGATGTCTTGACTCTCAAGGCAGCTGATAACTTGCATACGGCCCTGGCCCCCTCTCTGCCTCCGACACAGAGCCCTCATCAGATCCTTCCCCAAACTCCAGGACTGGCCCATGTCCCTCCCAAACCTCCTCACTGTCCGAATCTGCTGCCAGCACTGCTAGCTGCTGGCGGGCCACAACAATGGTTTTCTTCTGCCTTCTAGCCTGAGACCAACTTCTAAAAGTAAATTAGAGTTTCAGAAATTATACAACCAATTCGCATGTAGAATGCACGTCAGTCACCAACAGTCACTCAACGCTCAATGTATTTTTTATTTTATTTTTATTTTTTCAAGCTGAGCTATAGCTGGGTTCCCCCATATGTTTTGTTGGTTTTAACTTAGCATGCTCTTGATTTATTTTATATACATGTATTTATTTATACAATTTGAGTCTGGGAAATTCAGTAAAACTGTGAGCAGCTTGGAACATCAAAACCACTAAAGAGTAGAACAGCGTTTTGTGAAAATAGCTGGGTGGTTTCCATAAAAAAAACTAATCTATTTGGAAGAAAAGCCCTCCAAGAATCTAGGAATATACTCTATATTGGTGATTTTAACCAAAATTCCTACTATCTTTTTTTTCTTTTGGAGGAGGGGGAAGTAAGCTAAAGCTGGGGAATTTTTGTGGCTTTCAGCCCTTACTTGTTCAAGGGAATTGACTATTATTATTACAGATGATTTTTCAAGATTGGATGTTTTAAATTGTTCACCTTGTGGATTCTATATGAATTGGGATACCACATAAATCATGTGTCAGGGTTCCCAATAGCATCCAAAAGTAAATCAGAGTCCAAGGCAAAGTATCAACTTAGAACTGAGGAGAAATTTCCTGACAGTTAGAACAATTAATCAGTGGAACAGAAGTTTCCTCCAGAAGTTGTGAATGCCCCAACACTGGAAGTCTTTAAGAAGATGTTGGATAGTCATTGGTCTGAAACGGTATAGGGTTGAAGTTTGAAGTTGAAGTTTTGTTTTATTTATATGCCACCCTATTCCCTGCAGGGACTCAGGGCGGCGAACAACTCAAATGGGGAAGGGAACATACAGAAACAAGACAAGTATTTAAAAATAACCAACAACCATGTCTGTCGAGAGGGGAAGGGAGCTCATCAACCCCAGGCCTGCCGACACAGCCAGGTTTTAACGGCTTTTCGGAAGGCCGGGAGAGAGGCGAGGGTCCAAATCTCCGCGGGGAGTTCGTTCCAAAGGGCCGGAGCTGCGACAGAGAAGGCCCTCCCCCAGGTAGTAGCCAGATGGCATTGGCTAGTAGACGGGACCCGGAGGAGGCCAATCCTGTGCGATCTAATGGGTCTTTGGGAGGTAATTGGCAGCAGGCGGTCTCTCAAGTACCCAGGTCCAATACCATGAAGGGCTTTATAAATAGGGTTTCCTGCCTAGTCATGGGGTTGGTCTAGAAGACCTCCAAGGTCCCTTCCAACTCTGCTCTTGTATTGTATTGCATTACTCAAAGTTCCAAGTTATAAAGAGAGCCATGCTGGCACATCTGAGAAAACCCAAATCTGAAAGCTTCCAGGTTTACCCACCGAGTTGAAAGTTCAAGATCCTGCCCCTACACCCACCAGTCCATCACACGGTCCAATCTTCCCCTGCCACACTGGCAGCTTCCTCCCACCCACTTACAGCAAGGTGTAGAGACAAAAGATGACCTTGGCTTTCTAGAAAGAATTTTGTTATGCCTACATATCATCCAACTCCGTATAATTCCCCCCTCTCATTTTCCCACAATGGGAAATGTATAATAGAATAATATAAAGTGTGGCAGGTCTAAAGTGCAAAAAGGGAAATATGGCTTTCAGGCCCGACATTATATCAGTAAAATTAAATTAAAATTAAAGGAAGATAAAGCCATATACAGTGTCATCAGAGTTCTGGTTTACTTTGCATTTAATTATGATAGAAGAATCTTGTTGTTTTTTTCCTTTTAAAAATTGCTGATAGAACTCTGCACTCAAATGGGATAAAGACAGTTTTTGACCTTGTGTTCATATCATTTCTAGTATTAAAAATCTTAACGTGAGTTTTATTAATTTACTCAGTGGGGGAAATGCAATTTTGTTTTCTACTTTTTGTGCTTTCCCCTCTTTTTTCCTTTTAATTAAAATTCCATTAACTTCTTTCACATAGGAAAGAGAGAGCACGAGAGAGCAATTGTTATAAACAGAGAGTTATTATTACTTTAAATACTTGCATTATATAGTGCGTGAAGAGATACTAAAAAATTTTTTTTAGAAATTTGCCATGTGCTTTCTCCATCACTCTTTTAACACCAAACATCATCCTCTTAACTCATTGTTGAGAATCTGTTTGGTGCATTGCTTAACCATGCCAGTCTAGAAACCGAGAGACTAATTTGTACTTCTGTCATAAGAATGAAGCTAACTAACCAAATATACTATGAAGTGGTTTTGGTCCTTCAAAAGGAAGGGGGAGGCAGAGGAGGAGGTGGTGGTGGTGGTGGTGGTGGTGGTGGTGGAGGAGGAGGAGGAAGAAGAAGAAGGGGGGAGGAGGAGGAGGAGGAGGAGGAGGAGGAGGAGGAGGAGGAGGAAGAAGAAGAAGAAGAAGAAGAAGAAGAAGAAGAAGAAGAAGAAGAAGAAGAAGAAGAAGAAGAAGAAGAAGAAGAAGAAGAAGAAGAAGAAGAACAACAACAACAACAACAACAACAACAACAACGTACAAAAGCCAGCCAACCAGCCAACTAACCAATCAACCAACCCAACCAAGGCGAATCATACAGTATATTGCACCGGTTATAAAGATATTCAGCACTTCATACATGGGAACGTAAAGTCATGATCAGTTCTTTCCCAAATATTATGGTGATTAGAATTATCTTCACTTCAATTTATCATGGTAAGGAATGATAAATATAAATGAACACAATAAAAAGTACAACAAACAGTTACATTGATCATGAGTAAGCTGCCTAAGTAACTCTCGCGAATCAGACATATCAACTGATCTTAATTTGCAATTTGATTTAAGGGCATGATGGAATTCATACTGCCGGCTTCCGCCTTTGATATGATCAAGGTGCCTGAGAACGTGTGCATGATCATAGGTTCACTGCACCTTCAAATCCACTCAATGGTACTTGATTTGATATATCACATTTCTTCAGTGAGTCGAATCAAATCTTTGATTGGAAGCAGGGATGAGACTCGCCTTCAAATTACCTCCAAATCAAAGCAGTCCACAGCTCTCGTAAGGAATAATTTCTTGCCATTTAACAACAGGAAAAACCAACTAACTCCTGGGAATTCTAGTACCGTTCATGAAAGCGATAGTTAACTTTGAGATTCTCAGGTGCTGTTTGGTTCTTTGTGGCTTCAAAGTCCATGTAACAATGGTCTTTCTATCCATTAACAGGGAGAAGCCAACTCCTCCTCCTCCTCCTCCTCCTCCTTCTTCTTTTTCTTCCTCTTCTTCTTCCTCTTTTTCTTCTTCCTCCATATCCGCCATTGGACATTGGCAATCATGTTGGTGACCCTACTTTTATCAACAGCAGCACAAAAAAGTGCTAGTGACTTTTATCCAAACCAATCCCTCTTCTGCCTGGACCTGGTTCACCTTTTTCTCTGGACGATTAAGTGAAGTTATGGCATATTTTTCTGGGTGTCACATCCCATGTACAAAATATTCTAACTTTTGCTCAACTAGGCTTGGTTGATCTAAAAATCTACTCAAATTCGGTTCAGAATAGTACTTGTTTGGAAGACCACTCAAACATTTGACTGCTGTTTCTGGGATTAGAAATTAATAAAAGAAAATAAAGTAGAAGATAATGACAAATTGATTCTGTGGCATATTGAGGGAATGTTCCATAAATTCATCAGGGGTCTCATTTGTTCTGAAGGATACATTACAATGTTTATGGAGAGAACCTCAATCATCCAGGTCATGGTTCTCCCAAAGGTGTTTTTCCCAAAAGGTAACTGGACTTCCTTTGTTTTGTCTTTTGAGAACATTTCACTTCTCATCCAAGAAACTTCTAAAACTTCTTCTTCTCAAACTATCTGAAAATTGGTGGGTAATGGGATTTATATAAATCGTATAAGTGATATAATAAATGGTAAACCATATCATCCAGAATGGCAGACGCTACTTGGATTAAAAGTAAAACATTTTCAGAACAAAACAGAATAGCAGAATTGAAAGGTATTTTGGAGATCTTCCAGTCCAACCTCAATCAGGAGACCCTGTACCATTTTAGACAAATGGCTGTCCAGTCTCTTCTTAAAGATTCCAGTCAGGGAGCACCCACAATGTCTGAAGGCAAGCCATTCTACGTGTGTGTGTGTGTGTGTGTGTGTGTGTATGTGTGTGTGTGTGTCAGCATAACTCTGGAAGGCCTCGAGCAATTTCAATTAAACTTGGTGCACAGATGACTTACTCTCTGGAAACAAATATTGTAGGGGTAAGACACCCCTGACACCCTCGGTGTGTGTGTTCTGTTAAGATACAGTCTATTGTGCCTTCAAATGGCTTCTACTGTGCTGCCATAAAATGGCTTCTACTGTACAGTGCAGCAGAGTTGCCATGGTAATGGCTTCACAGTATTCCACAAGGGGGCTTCCTCTGTAGGGGGGGAAATCCAACATTAGAAATTATGTTTGGTCTGCACATTTTCCTCCTATAAATAAATACCTGGACAACACTGGGTTATCAGCTAGTTCAACATAACCCCCCCCCCCCAAGAAAGTCCAGTTGCCTTTTGAAAAAAGCACCTTTGGGGATACATTACAATGCTCACATATTACATGAAAAGAATACCCATAGTTACATATCCACACACATTCACGATACATGCAGACCCATACCTACATGCCATTAAATAATGGAATATTTCTTCTCCTTTTTTCCCCTAAGTGCCCATCAAAATGCTTTTTTAAAAAAAGAAACAGATGAAATGGGGAGAATCTACTAGATATTTATATTTGGCAGGGCTGCCATCAGCTTTCTCAATCTTCATCCATTGGTTATATTTTTATTTGGATCCTTGCAGTGAGTAGGAAGTTGGATTTAATTCAGCAGTCCCTTCCAGCAATATGACTCCACTTTGGAGACCCAATCTCGCCCTCATGTCCCCGGCTGAGCATCTGCGTGGTTAAAGTTAGAGTCATATTTGGTTAACTGAAGTGTTAAGAGACGGAAAGAAAAGTCTGATCTTTTTTTTTTTAAACTTGCAAACAAGTTTGCTGTTGCAATGCCAATCAAAAGCAGCCAAATCAAATTAATGTCATCTAAAGGGTGAAAGTGAATTAATTATCTCACACATGGTACTTTGGTATTAATTCAGAGAACTGACTACATTTGTGTCATCATCTAATTGCCAAATGGCAATAACCTTTAAAAAAATTAGGTTCCTATTAAATGCTGTTGAAGTCATGCTAATTTGGTGCTCGCTCTGCTTTGTGCTTTTTCAGCTCACAGAGCAGATCTGGAGATTCTTAATGGCTTCCGAGGTACGGAAGGTTCGTTCTCACCCCGAGGAGAAAAGTCGTGTTATGATTAAAATGTACCCTAGCCACCAATGTTTTGGCAGAGTAGAGGGCAGGAAAAATAATATTAGCCCAGTTGATGTACTTGGTTCATTGAACAACATTCTACATTTCTCTAGGCTAAAAGAATAACAGAGTTGGAAGATACCTTAGAGGTCTTCTAGTCCAATTCCCTGATCATTCAGGAAACCTTATACCAGTGATGGCGAACCTTTTTGGCACCGAGTGCTGAAAAGAGGGTGGGTACGTGCCAGTGGTGGGTTCTGGATCCCGTTCCAACTGGTATGGTTGAAACAGGCCCAGCGCCACCCACATGGACGTGCGCAGTGCGCGCATGCATCGTACCTGCCTGCAATGCCTCCCCAAGCCACTGTGATGCTCCAGCTTCTCAGTAGAGCATCACACAGATGCCGTACATGCTATGCGCGTCCGCGGAAGCACCAAAGGCTTAAAGGACAGGTAAAGAGCTCAGGCGGGCAGATGGACCCTCCGGAGCACCATACCGGAACAGTACCCGGAGCTCCGATACGCCCGTATCGGGGCGTACTGCCTGCAACCCACCACTGGTGCACGCACATTGGGGACACAACCTGGAAGTCCTAGCGTCCATGAGCTTTTTGTATACCATTTTTGAAATGATCCATGACAAACTCTATATATATCAATTAGCATGACTTCAACAGCATTTAATAGGGACCTAATTTTTTTAAAAGGTTATTGCCATTTGGCAATTAGATGATGACACAAAAGGAGTCAATTCTCTGAATTAATACCAAATTACCATGTGTGAGATAATTACCATATTTTTTGGCGTATAAGACGCACCGGAGTATAAGACGCACCAAGGTTTTGAAGAGGCAAATTAAAAAAAAAGTTTTTGCACTCCGCAAACCTCCCCAAAACAGCCCATTTTTCACAAAAACGGGCCTGGTTTTTTCTCCTCCAAAAAAGGGGCATGAATAGCCTTTAGGAGGCTTGCGGAGTGCTCCTGCCCCCCCCCCCAAATGAGCAAAAAATGGCCCATTTTTCATGAAAAACGGGCCCATTTTTGTCAAAAAAAAAGGGCATGCATAGCCTTTAGGAGGCTTATAGAGTGCTCCTGGGGATTGGGGGGGGGGCAAAATTGAGCAAAATATTGCTCGTTTTTTGCTCATTTCTGCCCTCCCCAACCCCCAGGAGTACTCCTAAAGGTATGCACGGCCATTTTGCTGAAGGGGGTGGGGTTTCAGGAGGCAAAAAATGCTGCATTCAGTGTCTAAGATGCACCCAGATTTTCAGCCTCTTTTTTGAGGGAAAAAAGGGCCTACTGGAAGTTCGGGAAGGCTGGAAACAAGCCTGTTTCTGTCTTCCAGAGGGCTTTCAGAGCCTGGAGAGGACGTTTCCATCCTCCCAGAGGCTCGAGGAAAGCCTGTGGGGCCTGGGGAGGGCAAAAACACCCTCCCATCATGGTGCAGGAGGCTGACTAGGCCGCGCCCACCATGGCCACACCCACTCAGCAACCAAGCAGAGAACACCCCACCCCTTTGCTAAAATTTTTGAAGCCCACCCCTGCTGTGGTGAAATTTCCAGCTGGACTGGAGGGAGGGGTTAAGAAGGGACTGAGTTTGGAGTCCTTGCACTGCAGGAAACGACCTCCCCCACAAAATCCTTGAAGCCTTATCTGTTTGCTCCCAAGAGAAGGCAGTGAAGTCTGGCAAAGTTTTTGTCAACGTAGTTGACTAGCAATAAAACTTCTGCTGAGACCCCTCACAAGTGGTTCTGGTTGCTTTTGCCTGACAAGCCACAGATTAAAGCAATGAAACAACGCTGGATATAGAAGAGAGCAGCCATAGATTAAGGGCAGTGATTTAAATCAAAATAACCAGACGGTAGAAGGGAATAATGCAGAGCTATCAGGGACGAATTAATGTCAAACAGCAGGACTTCCTAACTATTGTTACTTGCAAATGAATAGATGCCAGGCGTCCAGGTAAACTTCAATAGGCACTCAGCATATACAAAAAAAGAAAACAAAAACAAAAATCCTCAGCTTCCTGATGCACTTTTCACCAGCCGACTACGAAATTACCTCAGACTAGTGTCACTTTTAAATTAACTGAGTCCCACGCTGCATACAAAACAAAACAACTTCATTGTGCAGGGCAGGAATCTCTGAGTTGTAAAATAAAGTATTCCTCTCTGGGGAACTCATTATCTTTTAGGGGTATTGCCTTGAAAAATCCATGTTTTGTAAGCAAGGAGCAAGGAAGCTATTTCGGCAGAATCAGTTCTGTCTGAGCCTGCCACTCCATGACGTGGAGAATAGAAAACTTATTTTGAAAATGAAATTAGGAAGGAAGGAAGGAGAAATAGATAGGAAGGGAGCAATAAGAGGAAAACTAGGGAAGGAAGGAAGGAAGGAAGGATAAATAGGTAGGAAGGGAGCAATAAGATGAAAACTATAGGGAAGGAAGGAAGGAGAGACAAAGTGAAGGAAAAAAGGAAGGAAGGAAGAAAGGAAGGAGAACTAGGAAGGGAGCAATAAGAGGAAAACTGGAAGGAAGGAAGGAAGGAAGGAAGGAAGGAAGGAAGGAAGGAAGGAAGGAAGGAAGGAAGGAAGGAGAAATAGATAGGAAGGGAGATAAGAGGAAAGCTAAGGAAGGAAGGAAGGATAGATGGATAAATAGGTAGGAAGGAAGCAATAAGAGGAAAACTACAGGGAAGGAAGGAGAGAGACAAAGTGAAAGAAAGAAGGAAGGAAGGAGAATTAGGAAGGGAGCAATTACAGGGAAACTAAATGGAAGGGAGGCAGGGAGGGAGGAAGGAAGGAAGAAAGGAGAAATAAATAGGAAAGGAGCAATAAGAGCAAAGCTAGGGAAGAAAGGAAGGATAAATAGGTAGGAAGGGAGCAATAAGAGGAAAACTAGAAGGAAGGAAAGAAGGAAAGAAGGAAGGAAGGAAGGAAATCACAAATGACATAGGAAACGACTTCAGCAGTACAGATCTTACAAATTCAACCATTAGTTATCTTGATGGCCCAGAAATGCTACTGGTGACCCAAGGAGATAATTAATATTCCGCAGCTCCTTACATCACAGACAGAAATGGCTAAAAAATCTGTTGCAGAAAACCTTTTTTCCCCCCCCAGCAGCAGATCCAAGTGGTTTGATGAAGGGAGAAAGACAACTGAGAGAGGCGTAGATTCCAATGAACCAATAAATATGAAACAGTCGCCACACACAGAATAGATATTAGGTGAACTCTGCCGAAATGATAACAGTAGCCAGGGTGTCTGCAGGGGAATTAAAATTGAATGGATAAGCAAATCGCTGCCTCTTAAGCATTTTTTAAAGTATTTATGTGTGTGTATGTTGCATGGATGACCTTGTGAAACAGGATTGGGTTGAAATCATCATTTATAGGTGCCAACCTGACTTTTTTTGTGTGATTCCCCTAAGATAAGCCATGACAGTAGTATCAATCAAGGACAAATTGCTACCTTGCCTTACAAAAAAAGAGGAAAAACAAATGGAAGGCAAGTAAAGAGTCAGATTAACAGAGTTGGAAGGGACCTTATAGGTCATCTAGCCCAACCCCCCCCCCCAACACCATTTCTGAAAAATGACAGTCCAATCTCTTCTTGGAAGTCTCAAGTAATGAAGCTTGTGTTTTCTTCTCTGTGTTTGTGCATCTGTGTGTGTGTGTGTGTTTGTGTGTGTGTGTGTGTGTGTGTTGGACATGGGGCAGGGAAGCACAAAGGCTCGAATTAATCTATCCCTTAAAATATATTCTTTTTAATAAAGATATTCTTTTCACTTTTTAAATCATCTGGTCTTCTCATCTATTTTACTGGAAAAGTTGGGTATGTACGCCATTAAGTTCTACTGATGGGCTAAATCAGAATTGATCACCTAATTATTTTCTGCATTTCCACCCTCTCTCCCTCCTTCATCCATCCTTCAATCTTTCCTTCCTTCCTTCTCTCCTTCAATTCTTCCTTTCCTCTCCCCTTCTTCCCTCCTTCCCTCCCTCCTTTATCTATCATTCTTCAATCTTTCCTTTCTTCCCTCCCTCCTTCTTTCAATCTTCCTCCCTCAATCCTTTTTTCTTTCCTCCCTCCCCTTCCCCCTCCCTCCCTCCCTTCTTCAATCCTTCCTTCTTTCCTCCCTCCTGTTCTTCCCTCTTTCCTTCAATCCTTTTTTCTTTCTCTTCCCCCTCCCCCTTCCTTCCTTCCTTCCTTCCTTCCCTTCTTTCTTTCTCCACCCCTCTCAGCGCACATATACACAATTCTTTAACCAACAGGATTTCAGAGAAGAACCTGGCAACTTTTTGTCAGAAATCGGAAATGACTGCCTATCAAAGAGGGTGTTGAAATCAGGCTGGGAGTTACCGGAAACAAGTACACAATTGTTTCTCCAACTTTGGGAGAATTAGTTAAGAGTAATTGAAGAAATGGGGAAGAAGAAACAGAGGAGGAAAAAGGGAAGAAAAACAGCATGACCAAGAGCCGCCATGAGAACCGGGCCCTTTTTGAGTTTCCGCAGATGTCAATAAAGGGCTGTAGAAAATAAAAACTTAAACTTGCTATTGCACCAGAAAAATCTCAAAGTATTTAGTGCACTTTGTACAAGGCTGACCTTGAACATGTATAGCATGCCTGTTTATCAGGCACAGAGGCCTCCTGTGCGCACTCAAGGTCAAAGCAATACAAGAGGCCGAAAGGATTGTGGCGAACTGCTCTGCTCAGCTGTTAAGTTTTTTTTTAAACAAACCGTTTTACGTTGTTGAGAATTTAACTCCTCTCTGCTGCTCTGAACCCCAGCAGATCTCTACGATGTAATGCAGGGATGAACGCTAAAGGGGTGGAATTCAAGGCCCACATTCAACCATTCCATCTGCCTTTGCAAAATTCCTGAATAAAGGGAATCGTATCTGCAACACCTCCTGTTGTGGCCCAGCAGGAGCCGTTGGAGCTGCCAACAGACTCCGACAGCGAGGAGCCCTATGAGTCGGCTCTGGAGGATGTGGAGGACCCTGGACAGGGTTCCGACTCCAAGCAGGGCGCAGAGAGGCTGGTTGGCCACCAGGAGTCGCCTGAGCCTTGGACCAGTGGGGAGGAGACAAGGGAGAGTGATCCAGACGCCAGCAGTGAGTTGTTCCTGGATGCCCAGCACCGAAGAGCTAATAGGCGTCAGGAACAGTTGCGCAAGTACAGGAGGTAATTGCACTCAGCTGGTGGTCATTAGGCTCCTCTCCAGACTATAAAAGGACCCCTTGTGCACACGCCCCTCTTGCAGAAGTCAACGCAGGAACTAATGTTGGAGAACATTATTGTGAGCTTGGCAGGCTGGATTGCTGCCATGGCTTATCTGTGCTGGATTGCTGCCCAAGCTTGTCTGTGCCGGTTTGCTGCCAAGGACCTGTCTGTCTGTTAATTAAATGCCATAATTTATCTTTTGCTCAGAGTGTCCTTTGGTGTGGAACGAGGGGGGTCAGAACACCTCCCTAACCCATGGGGTTGGCAACCTGTGGCTCTGGAGGCGCATGTAGCTCTTTTATCCCTCTGCTGTGGCTCCCTGTCGCAGGTCGGCCCCACGATTGATAGGACTTCTGGTTAGGACAGGTAGAGGAAAAATGATGCTGTGCCCTCATGCATGCAGGCAAACTCCCATGCTCCTGCCCGCATGCGCATGACCCAGAGGTGGATTCCTACTGGTTTGGACCAGTTCGGCCGAGTAGGTAGTAACTTGGCCTGCCACACCCCCGAACCAGTTCTCTCGGCGCTGCCTATCTTGTTTTTTTATTCTGCCCATGCACAGAAGCATTTTTAGTACTCTGCACATATGCGCATAGCACATCCCTGATAGAAAACCGGCAGTAGCAACAGCTGGAACCCACCCTTTCCTCATGCACCATTTTGGGCCTAGTAGGCCTCCGGGGGGCACCATACCCCCTGAGACCCCCGTTTCCCGTACATACATGTGCAACATCCCCCCTCCATGCATCTGGATGCATCTCCTGGAGGTGCAGCAGAGACCTGAAAACCAGCTGGCCGGTGGGAGGTGCGCACACATGCGCAGTGGAGCAGAAGTGGGCGATGGCTCGCATTCCCCCAGAGAGGGCTTTGCGTGCCACCTGTGACACGTATTCCATAGGTTTGCCCTCACTGACGTATTGTATGTAAAGAGAAAATATATAAATCTTTTTTTAAAAAAAAACGGGCACTCAATGTTGGTCGTAAGTTGAGGACTAGCTTTCCTATCAAGGCACTGTCTGTTTTGTTCTAATTTTTGCAAAACAAACAAACAAACAAACCCCAAAAGCTAAAATTTCTCTGGCAGATCTTGAAAAGGAGCATGTTGTTTAAATGCACATCAGTACCCCGTCATGCGCTGGTAAAAAATAAGAGGATTTTTCCCCTCCTTCTTCCTCCCCCTCTTTTCCTCGTCACCGGTGGTGCAGAAACTTGCTGTTTCTCATCACTCTTCTTTAATCTGTCCCAGCCATGAAAGGCACTACTGGGGCCAGCTTGGCAATTGAAGGATCCAGATGCTAAGCTCCAGGTCTAATTTCTCTACCGGTGGCATCTGGGAATCTCCCTCCCTCCCTGGCTTCGCTTTGACAGATGGGATTAACCCTCGGCTAGCCAAGAAAACGCCTTTCCCTAGCAAATTGGGAACTCCGTTCCATCTTGCAAAAAAGCTGCCAGACTGAATGTTTTCTAATTGAGAGAATTTGCATTTCACCTCGGTGTTTTTAATTTCCCTGGTCTTGGGAGGTCAGCTGCAAAAGAATCATTGGCTTCTTAGGCCTTCCTTTCGATATGGGTTCTTTCTAGCTTGTAGTAAGTTAGATGGGGGGGGGGACACCACAATAATTGAAAACTGAGAAGGAAAATGTATGTCCATATAACTCATTAATTCTGAGTCATATTTTGAATTAGGACAACTGAAAATAAGAGCGAAGTATAGCAGAATTTTTAGACTCTGAAGAACAACTGAATGTTTACAATACATTCTCATTTTCTCTCTTTCTCTCTCTTTTGCTATTTCTTTCTCTTTTTCTCTCTCTCTTGCTTCTCTCCCTCTCTTTCTCTCTCTGTCTCTTTTTTCTCTGTCTCTCTTTCTGTCTCTCTGTCTGTCTATATATATCTTTCTGTCTCTCGCACACTCACTCTCTCTTACTATCTCACTTTCTCTTTCTTTCTCTTTCTCTCTTCTCTCTCTTTCTCTCTTGCTGTCTCTTTTTGTCCCTGTCTCTCTGTCTCTTTCTGTCTGTCTGTCTCTGTCTTTCACACACACACTTTCTTTCTCTCTCACTCTCTTTTTCTGTCTCTCCTTCTGTTTTTATTATATTTTTCTACATTTGGTTGCCTGAATCTGTGTAACAGCAGGAACATTTCATAGAGATTGTCTACGGTGATCTAAACTTGTATGTATGTATGTATGTATGTATGTATGCATGCATGCATGTATGTGTATATGTATATGTATATGTATATGTATATGTATATATATATATATATATATATATATATATATATATATATATATGTGTGTGTGTGTGTGTGTGTGTGTGTGTGTGTGTGTGTGTGTATACATACACAAACATACAAACATATATATATATATATATATATATATATATATATATATATACATACATACATACATACATACATACATACATACATACATACATACACTTAAAGTCACAACCCCTGGTATGCCCAAGTGTGGGAGGAAGGTCACACTTCCACTCTCTGTCATTAGGCTCGTCACAAGAGTCCATCCAGACAGAAACCCAATATTTTTTACTGTTGCCTTTTTTGTTACATTTGTACAGTTGTGACTTTAAGTATATACCTCCCACCCTGGCTGGCTGATAAAGGAGTCGTTCTCTGTAGCTCAAATGGTTAACTCCCTGCCTGGGAGGCAATAGAGCACAGGTTCGATTCCCAAAAACTTGGGTATGGCTAGCTGATGAGAGCTAAATAGCTTGAAATAGATCTATACTAGTCTCCCTTTATTTATTTATCAGCATAAATATAACTAACATACATACATACATACATACATACATACATACATACATACATACATACATACATACATATATATATATATATATATATATGGAATGTGATAGGAAAAGAATGGTTTAATTAGTGAATTAATTAATTAGTGTCTTCTTCTTCTTCGATGATATAACTCATTGTTGGAAGAAATGTCCTTCTGGGTTAAGCTCCAAGTGGGGAAAAAGACACTGGAGGCATGGAGGCTGCTTAGAAAGATGGTTTAATGTTTTAATGGTGGACAGGAATGCATGGCTTGAGGTCCTGGGAAAAAAGGTGATCACATGCTTCCAGGTTTTGGGTGAAGAAGAAGAAGAAGGGTCGAGGGAGGGGCTTGCAGGGCTTTTTATAACCTGTTCAGTCCCACCTCTCTGTTTCCTGTTCCTGTGTAAGAAATGTATTCTGATTGGTTGTCAGACTCACATGGGCCCACGCAGGGTCAACTCTCTAGGCTGAGTTTTGAATCCAGGTTTGGTTGAGTTCTCAGATGCCATGTGGTCAGTTGGGTAAAAAGCTTGTACTAGCATGCCTTGATTCCTGGAGCTGAAGGGGAGAACTCTTTTATTATGTAAAGGGACTGGCTTGGCCTTCTTAATGGCCCATTGACAAAAAGGGGGGAGGCAGGAAACTGCAGGGAGAGCCTCTTTGTCTTTTTGAAACATGTTTCTTTCTTTTCACATCCAGAGAAAGATAATATTCTGCCTTTTCAATATTTCCTAGGATATTTCATTTTTCTGGGAGAGGGCTGGGTGATAACTTCCTACACCATCATTAAAAACAACAACAACAAATGCATGATAGGCAGCTAGCCTTCCAGTAGTGCAAATGCTACCATGCTCATAATACTAAGTGGATAAAATGAGCATTGATTGGAATAGCCTCACGCACATTTTATATGTGTGATTTCCCTGATCATTTGCTGAACTGAAATGGATTATGCTACCATCTCTTGTTAACCTTGATCCCATTCTAGGAAGTGGAAATAATAATGATCTTGAACCACCAGTGTAATGATGATATAAACTTACCAGTAAAAGCACATATGTACACTCTTTATTTAGCATATTTCTATCCCATTTTTTTCTACCACGCAACTCAGCACAGCAGGAATTAGATTCCCAGATATGCTTCCATTTATGGATTCATCAACTCTATTTCTACTTTTCTTCATCAAGGTTTGTTAATTTAGCTTCTGAGCTTGCCCTGGATATATGTATTATGGAATTTTCTAGGTTAAGGACAATATAAATGGAAACTAATCATGGACAGAACCAATAAGGGGATAAGTTCCTGACGGTTACAACAATTCATCAGTCGAACAGAAGTTGCCTTCAGAAGTCATTGGTGCTCTATCACTGGAAGTTTTCAAGAAGAGATTGGAAGCCACTTGGCTGAAACAGTATAGGGTTTCCTATTTGAGAAGGGGGTTGGACTAGAAGACCTCCAAGGTCCCTTCCCACTCTACTATTGTATCTGATATACATGAATGCATATAAACATCACGATGTGTGTTTCTGATAGCGTGTTGTTATGTGGAAATATTTAACACAATACTAGTCTCAGGGATATATTCCTGCTAGAGAAAAATGAAATGCTGCAGACAATAATAATAATAAAAGGGGAAAAAATATAATTGTTGAATATTCAGCGTGCTTCCTCATTACCTCAATCATCCTTGTAACAGCTCTGTAAACGGTTAATCGCATCCCAGCGTTGCAGAATGGAAAACTGAGGCACGGGGCGCATGATTTGCCGAAGGCCCCCCGGGGACCAATGTAGCCGAAGTAAGCTTTGAAATGGAAACTTCCTTGCAGCTGACATTCTAAGCCACTTATTCAACCTAATCCCGTGTCTTGAATCCGTTGTCTAGCTAGGAATTTAGACGTGAGAAGATTGGTTACCGTTTTGATTCCAGACATGGACGGTGCTGATGACATACATATTTTATTCCTTTCTGTTATCACCTTGAGACACATAGCATGCTTGTTTGAATATTAATAACCTCCTTTTATATCCATCGCTTCCAGTATGTATTAATGCTACCTACAAGTGATTTCCTCTAGAGGCTGTTAAACTTCATGGAAGAAAACTATTTATCGCTAAGTGTTGGCAAACAGCAGACCCTGCATGTCGGTGGATAAAGGCAGCGTCTTTGCAATGAGGGATAAATAGGGGGAGTATATTTCACCAGAAGAGGCCTGGAGGTTAAATCATGCCTGTTTTCATAGCTGAATGAGCTATCGCCCTATGATGTATTAAAAACAGTATTGGTGATTTTTAAAGCACTGATTTCTGTTATGTTTTGCAGTGTGGTTTTGCTGGCTAATCTCTGTTGGAAGAGAGGAATATCTAAAAAAAAAACCTAAAAAGATCATTGGATTATCTTGATTAATTGTTTTTTGCTTCCTTTCACTGCACATTTGAGAACAGAACAGAGTTAGAAGAAACCTTGTGTCCAGTGGTGAAATTCATTTTTTTTTTACTACTGGTTCTGCGGGCGTGACTTGGTGGGCGTGGCAGGGGAAGGATACTGCAAAATCCCCATTCCCTCCCCACTCCAGGGGAAGGATACTGCAAGATCTAAATTCCCTCCCCACTCCAGGGGAAGGATACTGCAAAATCGCCATTCCCATACCACTCCAGGGGAAGGATACTGCAAGATCTAAATTGCCACACCACTCCAGGGAAAAGATACTGCAAAATCTCCATTCCCTCCCTACTCTAGGGCCAGCCAGAGGTGGCATTTGTCAATTCTCCGAACTACTCAAAATTTCCACTACTGGTTCTCCAAACTACTCAAAATGTCCGCTACCGGTTCTCCAAACTACTCAAAATTTCCGCTACCAGTTCTCCGAACTACTCAAAATTTCCGCTACCGGTTCTCCGAACTACTCAAAATTTCTGCTACCGGTTCTCCAGAACCTGTCAGAACCTGCTGGATTTCACCCCTGCTTGTGTCATTCCTGCAGCCATCATTTCTTTTGGATCTTTGGCCTGCCACACTTCCTATTAATCTATTCTTTATTGCCTTGGACGCTGATTTAATTTTGGGCGCTATTTGGAACCCTATCACCTTGGAGGTCTTCTATTCCAACCCCCTGCTCAAGCAGGAGATCCTGTAGCATTCCAGACCAGGGACTTTCCAGCCTCCAGTGATGGAGCGCCTGCAACATCTGAAGGCAAGCTGTTCCCCTGGTTCATTGTTCTCACTGTCAGGAAATGTCTCCTTAGTTCTTGGTTGCTTCTCTCCTTGATTAGTTTCCATCTATTGTTCCTGTTTTGCCTTCTGGTGCTTTGGACAATAGGTTTCTGTCTTGAGGAACATCAATGGATCAGATCGGAAGGATGTGTAAGCAAGCACTTAAAAAGAAAATAGCATCAACCTTTTTTCTTAAAATCAAAAACCCTTCGTCTAAAATCTTAGGAATGGCCATGAATCTATTCACAACTTAAATATTTAAGTTGGGGGGGGGGGGTTATATTCTGTAAGCTGCCTTGAGTTGCCATGTGCGAAACAAAACAAACAATAAACAAATCTTTTATCCAACTCCAGCTTGCTATACTTAACACTGCTTTGTAAAGTCACTTTTCTCAATGAGCGGAAGGTTTACCTGTCAGTCAGTGGTGAGATTCAAATAATTTAACAATTGGTTCTCTGCCCTAATGATGAGCTGGATTTCCGAACTGCTTAGAAAGTTAACAACCAGTTCTCCTGAATAGGTGCGAACCAAATAATTTAACCATTGGTTCTGTGCCCTAATGATGAGCTGGATATCCGAACTGCTTAGAAAGTTAACAACTGGTTCTCCTGAATAAGTACGAACCAAATAATTTAACAATTGGTTCTCTGCCCTAATGATGAGCTGGATCTCCGAACTGTTTAGAAAGTTAACAACCGGTTCTTCCGAATAGGTGCGAACCGGCTGAATCTCACCACTGCTGCCAGAATTTTGTGCCGTGGAATCTGCTCCAGGATAGTGTGAAAATGAAAGATTCTCCCTTGGCTTTGCCCAATTGTTGTTGTTGTTGTTGTTGTTGTTGTTTATTGCATTTGTATGCCACCCTATCCCGAGAGACTCAGGGCGGCTAACAAGCAAGGGGGGAAGGGAAATACAAACAAAAGACAAAACAGGGAAGTTAAAACAGAGCAACAGTCGCAACAGTTTAAGTGGGGCCAGGAACTCATCAGCCCCAGGCCTGCCGGAACAGCCAGGTCTTAGTGGCTTTGCGGAAATCCAGAAGGGTGGTGAGGGTCTGGATCTCCATGGGGAGATCATTCCAGAGGGCCGGAGCAGCCACAGAGAAGGCTCTCCCCCGAGGGGTCGACAGTCGACATTGGCTAGCAGATGATATTCGGAGGAGGCCTAATCTGTGGAATCTAATTGGTCATAGGGAGGTGATTGGCAGGAGGTGGTCTCTCAAGTACCCAGGTCCAATACCATGTAGGGCTTTATAGGTAGCGACCAGCACCTTGAAGCGTGTCCGGAGACCAACAGGCAGCCAGTGCAGCTCACGGAGGATAGGTGTTACGTGGGTGTACCGAGGTGCACCCACTATCGCTCGCGCGGCTGCGTTCTGGACAAGCTGAAGTCTCCGAATGCTCTTCAAGGGCAGCCCCATGTGAGGCAGCACCTCACCTGTCACAAGTAACGGGAGAAGACCCTTTGTACTTAGCCAAATATGGAAAGAGCGAATCTGGATGGGAGGCGCTTTCTTCTTTGTCGAGCTCCTATTGTTCAGCGCAGATGAATCTCAGACATTTATGCTCCATCTGCCTGTTTTGTCTTAGATATGAAAACATCATATTAATTCTGACTTCCCCATTAATTATGTTTGTTTAGGTTACTCGGTGAATCTCACTCCGTGCAGGTGGTACGATTTCCAGTGCAGTGAACTATAATAATTGTGGCAAGGCAGACAATTTAGTCATAATTTACCCTGAAACTGGATTTTGGTTCTTGGAGAAAAACAATAGAGATATTTCATTGGTGAAAGGCATTAGAATCTATTTTGTCCTAGTCCTCCCCCCCCCACCCTCATTTTACTACTTGGTTTTATAATATCCAGAACGTAATTGGTTTCTGCTGACTTCCCATCTTGCTCATCCTTTTGTCCTTAGTCATTACCTGCGGTTTTATTTATACGTATATAACTCAGTATAGAACATGGTAGACAGGTCACCTATTTTATCCACAGTAGGATAAGCAAACATCAAAGGTGGTGCATCTTCCAGGTGTTTCCATCATTGTAGCACATGTCTCACACATCTTAGCCATCAGGATGCCTAAAAACAAAAGGGAACAGCTAAAGAAACTGAAAGGGAAAGAAGACGAAAAAGAAGTCACCCACTAAGGACACAAGGGGAGTTTATGGAGTTTAAAACCAGGTTAGAAGGTGTTGAGATTCTTGAACGGTAGCCTTATTGTCTATATAGCAATAGCAATAGCAGTTAGACTTATATACCGCTTCATAGGGCTTTCAGCCCTCTCTAAGCGGTTTACAGAGTCAGCATATCGCCCCCCACAGTCTGGGTCCTCATTTCACCCACCTCGGAAGGATGGAAGGCTGAGTCAACCTTGAGCCGGTGAGATTTGAACTGCTGAACTGCAGATAGCAGTCAGCTGAAGTGGCCTGCAGTACTGCACTCTAACCACTGCGCCACCTCGGCTCTTATCATTGGCACAACCTTATGCCAATAGCAATAAATCGACTATCCACTCAGAAAAGCATATAGATCTGTTTTTTTTTCCTCCAAGCATAAGAAGAACTGACAATCGGCAGGACAAGTCAGTGGTATATAATCAGAGAGCAAACTATGTTCCCTTCTAGCACTGATGGTATTACCTAGTCGGGTAATGAAAGGTCTGCCAAAAAAAAAAAAAAACAAGTTCAGAGAGCACCAAGGACCCCACAGTCATTGCTGTTCACCTCCTCCTCCTCTACAACCATGACCACCACCACCACCACCACCACCACCACCACCTCCTCCTCCTCCTCCTCCTCCTCCTCCTCCTCCTCCTCCTCCTCCTCCCCTCCCTATTTCCACAAATCCCTCTCCCTTCTAGCATTGAGGATGTTACCTACTTAGGTAATGAAGTGTCTACAAAAAAACAACAACCAAGTTCGGAGAACACAAAGGAACCTACAGTCCTCTTTGTCTCCCTCCTCCTCCTCCTCTTCCTCCTCCTCCTCCTCCTCCTCCTCCTCTTCCTCCTCCTCCTCCACCACCACCACCACCACCTCCTCCTCCTCCTCCTTATCTCCACAAATGAAGTTAGGTAATAAAGCCTAACAACAACAATAACCAAGTTCGGAGAACACAAAGGAACCTACAGTCCTCTTTGTCTCCCTCCTCCTCCTCCTCCTCCTCCTCCTCCTCTTCCTCCTCCTCCTCCACCACCACCACCACCACCACCTCCTCCTCCTCCTTATCTCCACAAATGAAGTTAGGTAATGAAGCCTAACAACAACAATAACCAAGTTCGGAGAACACAAAGGAACCTACAGTCCTCTTTGTCTCCCTCCTCCTCCTCCTCCTCCTCCTCCTCCTCCTCCTCCTCTTTCTCCTCCTCCTCCACCACCACCACCACCACCACCTCCTCCTCCTCCTTATCTCCACAAATGAAGTTAGGTAATAAAGCCTAACAACAACAATAACTAAGTTCGGAGAACACAAAGGAACCTACAGTCCTCTTTGTCTCCCTCCTCCTCCTCCTCCTCCTCCTCCTCCTCCTCTTTCTCCTCCTCCTCCACCACCACCACCACCACCACCTCCTCCTCCTCCTTATCTCCACAAATGAAGTTAGGTAATAAAGCCTAACAACAACAATAACCAAGTTCGGAGAACACAAAGGAACCTACAGTCCTCTTTGTCTCCCTCCTCCTCCTCCTCCTCCTCCTCCTCCTCCTCCTCCTCCTCCTCTTCCTCCTCCTCCTCCACCACCACCACCACCACCACCACCACCACCACCTCCTCCTCCTCCTCCTCCTTATCTCCACAAATAAAGTTAGGTAATGAAGCCTAACAACAACAATAACCAAGTTCAGAGAGCACCACGGACACACACAAACACACCCCGATTCAACCCTGAGCCGCTAATATTGTCTTCTATACATATTCCCAAGATGGCTTCAATTACCCTTTTTGTTGGTCTGCCTTATGCCGTTGGCCACACTGCACATCTCACTACCAGCGGATGAGTCCATTTTGAGATGATGTAGGATCTGATTTCTGTTCTGTTTTGAGAGTTGTCCTCACTTTTGTTGTTTCCTAACTTGAAGACTGAAAAAAAAAATACAAGGCAAGCATGCTGAGACACACTGGGAAGCATGGGAGTAAACTTACTAAGTGTCAGAGATTCATTCTAGTGCTTCATTTCTTTCAAGGAACGCAAACGTTCCTTATGAGGAGCTTAAAGGACAGAAAACTCAGATAACTACATTTATTGCAAAGGCTGAAGAAGCTCTTACAACAATGAAGATGAGCCAAAGAGAAAGCCAGCCCTCTAGACCAGTGTTTCTCAACCTTGGCAACTTGAAGATGTCTGGACTTCAACTCCCAGAATTCCCCAGCCAGCGAATGCTGGCTGGGGAATTCTGGGAGTTGAAGTCCAGACATCTTCAAGTTGCCAAGGTTGAGAAACACTGCTCTAGACACACATACCGCACGACGTATGGATGGAGCGATGGCTCAACGGTGAAGATGCTTGGCTTGTCAGCTGGAAAGCCAACAGCCTGGGTTTGAAACCCAGCACCGCCGGATGGGAGGAGCTCCCGTCACTTGCCCCAGCTTCTCCCAAGCTAGCAGTTGGAAAGCATGCAAATGCAAGTAGATAAATAGGCACCATTCCAGTGGGAAGATGACTGCATTCCGGATTTTCATGCTGGCCACATGATGATGGTAGTGTCCCTCAGACAACAGCAGCTTCTCAGCTGAGAATCAAGAGAGGAGCATTGCCCCCTTGAGTCAGTCATGACTGGATAGGAGAAACCTGTTTCAATCTATATACACACGTACATCAACTCCAGTTTTTAAAACTGGCATCTCTTTCTCTCCTTGATTAGTTTCCATCCATTGTTTCTTGTTCTGCCTTCAGGTGCTTTGGAGAATACGTTGACCCACTCTTCTTTGTGGCAGCGCCTTAGAGATTGGAAGACAACCAGTGGTGGGATTCCAATAATTTAACAACCAGTTCTCTGCCCTAATGACTAGGTGGGTAGGCGGGGCTCGGTGGTCATGTGACCAGGTGGGCGTGGCCAACTCAACATCAGTCGCATTGATGGGTGCTTGGCCTTAGCTGTTACAATGTAATAAGGGTTAACGGGAGAGGCAATTTCTGTAAGCAGGTCAATAAAGATAAGGCTAGAACAACACCAGAATGTTTCCTTCCTGCCTTCCTTACAGGATTAGCCCTGTAAAATGGGAACAAACAAAGAGATTTCTTTCAACAACCGGTTCTCCAAACTGCTTAGAAAGTTAACAACCGGTTCTCCCGAATAGGTGCGAACCGGCTGAATCCCATTACTGAAAACAACTATCATGTTACTCTTAGTTCTTTTCTCTATATTAGCCAAACCCAATTCCTACAGGGTTCTTCATATGTTTTAGCCTTCATCCCCCTACTCATCTTTGTTGCTCTTCTCTACCCTCTGCTTTTTGTAACTTGTATTTAGGGAAGAACTAGCAGTAGTGATTTCATGGGTAAAAGTGGTTTGAAACGGCAAATCCTTTCCCAGAGTCACAATGTAGGGCTACCAAGTTCCCTGCACGAAAAATCTTTCCATCATTTTTGCTCCGTGGAAAGTTATCAGGCGATGTGAGGCTTCCATGTTAAGAGTTTGCAGCAATTCATCTCAGCACACTTGTGTAAATTATTCAGCAGGATTCATTGAAATAAGAAACCTCTTTATATACAATAATATAAAATAGATGCATGTATACAATCCACACAGAAAAACAGAATACCAAATCAGGAGCACAGAAGCACAGAAGTAATATTCACAGAAGACAAATATAATACAGAGGAGAGAGAGAGAGAGGGAGGGAGGGAGGGAGGGAGGGAGGGAGGGAGAGAGAGAGAGAGAGAGAGAGAGAGAGAGAGAGAGAGATCAGACAAGGTAAGCCACACCCAGGTTCCGAGCTGTCTGGATCACCAAACAGTCCCCATTGGCTGACCTGTTACTATGTCTATTCCAATTCATGCGAGGTGGCACAGTGGTTAAATGCAGCACTGCAGGCTACTTCAGCTGACTGCAGTTCGGCTGTTCAAATCTCACCGGCTCAGGGTTGACTCAGCCTTCCATCCTTCCGAGGTGGGTAAAATGAGGACCCGGATTGTTGTTGGGGGCAATATGCTGACTCTGTAAACCGCTTAGAGAGGGCTGAAAGCCCTATGAAGCGGTATATAAGTCTAACTGCTATTGCTATTGCTATTATACACAGACATTCCAGGAGAGAAGTCGTACTCTTCAAAGGGACATACCCTTTCTCCTCCTGGAGATACATCTGGTGGGTATTTCTCATGCATATTTACAATTGGGTGATCTGGTTGCTTGCAGAGGTCAAGAATGATGCCTAACATTCTGCCAAATTTTACCATTAGGAGAAGGGTTATGTTTGAGTTTCTCTCCCCCCCAACCTTTGCCTCTTAGTTGGAAAAAAATTGGTCCCTTGCCTCCTAGTTCACCGATGGTTAACTCCACCAGCGTGGGTGACATTTGAGAATCAATTGTGTACATCTCAGAGGGCTTTGAACCCCTCCAGTTGAGGCGGGGTCGAATTTTGTGGCGAATAATTTTCAGAGCCTTGGTGGGGGGAAAAAAAAAGAATGACAGAGACAAATCTTCTGACCTCATTCCCAGCCTTGGCGGGGGCTTGAGACAGTCATTTCAGTGCAAGATGAAAGAGATCCTTTCCATTGTTGTTCTTGAAGAAAGAGTGGATGCATTTGTAAGATAGGAGAGATAACCAGCCCATTAACAACAGATAACTTCATTATCCCCACAACATGACTCATCATCTTAAAGCCTAGTTAATGGAAGTACAGTGAATGACCCCTTTAATTTACTGTATTTAAGTGCCTTTCATACAATAGGAAAGCTGAAATGTAGTTCTCTTCAGCCAGACCAATTTTTTTTGCAGAGAGATCTTTATTCTAAACCAGCCATTAAATTTCAAAAATATCTGATCCCTGTATGGAGGAAAAATGTGACACCTCAAAGCTGTGATGGTGACACACACAGTCCTTTCTGTGGGCACATGAACCATCACCAGCTCCTCTTCATGGGTGTAGTGCTGGAAAACAGCCCCAAAACAGCCTAAAAACTGTTCAAAAAACAGCCTAAAAATGCCCCCCTCCCAACAGCCCGAAAACAGCCCCCCAAATGCCCCAAAACTGACATGCACGCAGTGGCCAACTGGTCTTCTATTTTCCAGTGCTTCAGCATGCACATATGCACATGCATTGATGCACGATCTGGTTTGGGCACTCGGTGCTGAAAAGATTCACAATCACTGCCTTATAGGATGGTTTAGCAAAGGCCAGCAGTCCCTGAAAGATGTAAAAATGGGTTCACTGACAAAAGTGCGCCCGACAAAAGTGCGCCCGATGAAACCGTGGTGAGAAAACCGCGAGTTCTAAACCGCACCGATGAATGAGTGCAGAAGCGCGCCGACAATAGCGCGGTGACAGAAGCACGCTCTAAACCTAACCCTAACCCTAAACCTAACCCTGAACCTAACCCTAACCCTAAACCTAACCCTGAACCTAACCCTGAACCTAATCCTTACCTTAACTTAAATTGCGTTTCTGTCGGCACACTGTTGTCGGCGCTCTGTTGTGGGTGCGTTGATGACATCGCGGTTTCGCGCCACGGTTTTGTCAACGTGCTTTTGTCATGCGCACATTTGTCGGGTCACGGTAAAAACGGGGGGGGGGGGAACTTCCAGAAAAGCTGGAAGTAAGGGAAGAAAAAGGGATTTGAGAGAAGATTAAATTCTGCAACCATGTAAGGAAAACAAGTATTCTTCCGTCACATACTCCTCTTTAGTAAAACATCTGAGTACTTAACAAAAATTACTCGGGATTGTAATAATCAGTGGAAGGCACATTCTTTGCAGGAATGTAAAATTAGCTGAAAATTAAGTGCAACAAACGGTCTCCTTGAACATCCATTAATGCCTCATAACCCAGTATTTTCAGATGTGTGAACATGCCATTATCAACACGAAGAGAGCTAATTGCCAGAATGATTATTGAAAGTTTCAATTTCTCACATACAGTATAATATGTTCTGCACTTTGGCCCAGGCTGTCCCTGTTTGCACCTTCGGGAGAAAAGAGAAGGGGGGGGGGGAGAGAAAGAAAGAAAGAAGAAGAAGCAGCGATACAAAACTTCTCAAAGCGGCATTTGATTTAATGCTCTTTTAGCCAACCACTTTGTTCCTATTTCGCATAGATGCTTGATAAGGATGTGCCACTGAAAAGGCACAATTATGTCCTGCGCCCCGAGCAAATAGGATTCACACCCTCAGTGCTAGATGTACATGGAAAGATTAGAGATGGTAATCAGAGGTGGAATCCTGCCGGTTGTGACCGGTTCGCCCGAACCAATAGCGGAAATCGCAGGTGGCCCCGCCCACCCGCCCCAGCTCTATGGCATCCCATTTAGGCCCAGTCAAAGTGCATGCATGGAAGGCGGAGCGCATTGTTGTAGGGAAGGTACCGTATTTTTCAGAGCACCTTTTTCCCTCAAAAAAGAGGGTGAAAATCTGGGTGCATCTTATACTCTGAATACAGGATTTTTGGCCTCCCAAAACCCCACCCCCTTTGAAAAAATGGCTATTCATAGCCTTTAGGAGGCTTCCAGAGTGTTCCTGGGGGCTGGGGAGGGCAAAAAGGAGCAGATAATTGGCCGGTTTTTTGCTCATTTTTGCCCCCCCCCCAGCCCCCAGGAGCATTATAAAAGCTTCCTAAAGCAGTGTTTCTCAACCTGTGGGTCGAGACCCCTTTGGGGGAGTCGAACGACCCTTTCACAGAGGTTGCAAAAGACCATTGGAAAACACATATTTTTGAAAACATACAGAAAACATAAAATAATCTTATGGTTGTGGGTCACCTCAACATGAGGAACTGTATTAACGGATTGCGGCATTAGGAAGGTTGAGACCCACTGTCCTAAAGGCTATGTGTGCCCCCTTTTTTTGACAAGGGCAAGGCTCAAGAGAGGATATAAATAACCCTCACTCTCCACTTCATGTATTCAGCTGTCCAGGACTTCAAACCTAGGTGGTCCTGTCCATCAATAAACCATCGTTCCAATCAGCCTCCATGTTTCCAGTGTCTTTCTCACTACTTGGAACTGAACCAGATGGATATTTCTTCCAACAAGGGATATGGCACAATCTTTTTATTTATTTGTATCCCGTCTTCATTATTTTTAGAAATAATTCAAGACAGCGAACATACTCCCTCCTTATGAGTCGGCCCTGGAGGATGTGGAGGACCCTGGACAGGGTTCCAACTCTGAGCAGGGCGCAGAGAGACTGGTTGGCCACCAGGTGTCACCTGAGCCTTGGATCAGTGGGGAGGAGACAAGAGAGAGTGATCCAGAAACCACCTGTGAGTTGTTCTGGGATGCACGCCGTCGAAGGGCTACTCGGTGTCAAGAACTACGTAATTATAGGAGGTAATTACGCTCAGCTGATGCTCATTAAGCTCCTCTCCAGATTATAAAAGAGACTGCTTGTGCCACGCCCTTCTTGCAGAAGTCAACGTTAGGGACTAACGAGAACAAACTTGGCAGGCTGGATTGCTGCCAGAGTTTGTTTGCATTGCTGCCAAGGTTTGTAGGACTTCCTGCCAAAGTGCTTATCTCTGTTGATTTGGCTTTCAGCCAATGAGACTCTGGACTTATTATAAAACATTCTCATTTACGCTTGTCTCGGCTTTTGTTCTTGGACGGAGGAGGGGGTCAGAACAGGTGCTAACTTTCTACACTGCCGAGCATGTCCCGAATGCTTCAATCACCAATGTGTTACCCATTGCGAAAGTGCAGAAAACAGTGCCACCTGTTGTCATCAATCATGGTCAGAAGTGACTCCAGGGACAACAAAAGAACCTGGGTTGCAGGAGGCCCACTCTGGTATAAAGAAGGGTTGGGAGGAGAACACATTGAAAAGATGGATGAGTTTCTGTCTGATTGTTGTTACTCTCAGAAGCTGCATCTAACATCTAGTCTAATGAACAGAAGGACCAGGGGTGACATGATAGCAGTGTTTCAATATCTCAGGGGTTGCCCCAAAGAAGAGGGAGTCAAACTATTCTCCAAAGCACCTGAGTGTAGGACAACAAGCAATGGGTAGAGAGAAGCAACCTAGAACTAAGGAGAATTTTTCTGATATTTAGGACAATTAATCAGTGGAACAACTTGCCTCCAGAAGTTATAAATGCTCCAACACTGGAAGTTTTTAAGAAGAGATTGGACAACCATTTCTCTGAAAAAGTATAATAGTTTCCTGCTTGAGCAGGGCATTGGACTAGAAGAAGTCCCTTCCAACTCTTTTATTCAATTATTCTGTTAATCTCTCAAGCTTGGCAATTTTGTGATCGGATTCAGAAGTGGGTAAGAGCTTTTAATACCTGTGTAAAAGAGTAGCAGCCTCTTTCTTTGCTTCTGCTTGAAAAACTCTTTTAAAAAAAACTTCCTTTTACAACTAAAACGATAATGGCACCCAAATTCTACCCTTCTTTGCATTAAGCAGCATCTGAATATAAGCCAGCAGCTCTTCATAAGACCAGATAATAAGGCAAAAAAAAGCACCGTAGAAACTATTATTACCAAAGAGAGAGAAAGGTTTTCTTAGCTTTCAGCTATTGACAGTGAACTATGGGCAAAGAAGGAAGGAAGGAAGGAAAGAAGGGAGGAGGGAGGGAGGGAGGGAGGAAGGAAAAATAGAAAGAGAGCAATAAGGAAGAGGAAAACAGGAAAGAAGGAAGGAAGGAAGGAAGGAAGGAAGGAAGGAAGGAAGGAAGGAAGGAAGGAAGGAAGGAAGGAAGGAAGGAAGGCATTTTTTGCAAAAAGGACCCTAGAATATACTTTCAAACTGGGATAGATTACTCCTACGGAACTGTCGTCTGGTTCCCCATTCTGCTCTGGGATCTATTAACTCTGAGCCAGGTTGGGGCATATTACATTCTGTCCTTTAGAAACTCTCTGGCATTTTGATAAGCAGCCAGATGTCAGGTACCCGGGGAGATGATGGGTGAGTTGAAGCTGTCAATGCTACAAGGGCAGGCAGAGATGGAATGCCTTAAGGCAGGATCTACTTTGCAAATATTCCTCTTCTCTCCCATAGATGTGATTAGGCCTAGATGCAAATCTAGATGTTAAGGTAGCCTCCTCCTCCTTGAGATATAAAGAGAATTAGAAACAACTTCCTAATACCAAGGTGGCGCAGTGGTTAAATGCAGCACTGCAGGCTACTGCTAGATCAGCAGGTCAGCGGTTCAAATCTCACCGGCTCAGGGTTGACTCAGCCTTCCATCCTTCCGAGGTGGGTAAACTGAGGACCCAGATTGTTGGGGGCAATATGCTGACTCTCTGTAAACCGCTTAGAGAGGCCTGAAAGGCCTATGAAGCGGTATATAAGTCTACTGCTATTGCTATTGCTATTGCTACTTCTCTCCTCCTCCTTCTTTCTCCTCCTCCTTCTTGTCTTCTTCTTCTTCCTTCTTTTCTCGTCCTTCTCTTCTTCTCCTTCTTCCTTTTCCTCGTCCTCCTATTCTTTTCTTCTCCTCCTCCTCCTCCTCCTTTTCCTCCTCCTCCCCTTCTTTCTTCTCCTCCTCCTCCTCCTCCTCCTCCTCCTCCTCCTCCTCCTCTTCCTCCATGAGATATATAGAGAATTAGAAACAACCTCCTAATACTTCTCTCCTCCTCTTCCTCCTCCTTTTTCTTTCTCCTCCTCCTCGTCATCTTCTTCCTCCTTCTTTTCTCCTCCTCCTTCTTCTTTCTTCTTCTTCTTCTCCTCCTCCTCCTTCCTCCTCCTCCTATTCTTCCTCCTCCTTCTCCTCCTTCCTTCTTTTCCTCCTCCTCCTCTTCTTTTCCTCCTTCCTCCTCCTCCTCTTCTTCCTCTTTCTTCCTCCTCCTCTTCCTCCTCCTCCTTCTCCTTCTCCTCCCTTCTTTTCCTCCTCCTCTTTTCTTTCCTCCTCGTTCCTCCTCCTCCTCTTCTTCCTCTTTCTTCCGCCTCCTCCTTCTCCTCCGCCTCCTCTTTCTCCTCCTCCTCTTCTTTTCCTCCTCCTCCTTCCTCCTCCTCTTCTTCCTCTTTCTTCCTCCTCCTCCTCCTCCTCTTCTTTCCTCTTCTCTCCTCCTCCTCCTCCTTCTCCTTCTCCTCCTTCCTTCTTTTCCTCCTCCTCTTCTTTTCCTCCTCCTTCCTCCTCCTCCTCTTCTTCCTCTTTCTTCCTCCTCCTCCTCCTCTCCTCCTCCTCCTCCTCCTCCAATGTGAAGACATTCTGAGTCCTCCTGAACCCGGCAAAAATATTGACCACCTGGAGACTCACTGATTGCAAACATAAACAGATCTGCCACTCTCAGGCACAGCCTTTCTTCAAAGAGATAAAACTTCACGGCAGAGAAGAATTTAATCCGCTACTCAGAAGAAGAGTCAAGATATTTAAGTTCATCATCTGTTATTCTCCTGCCCCCAAACTTGGAAACTATCCTGTCTTTCTGGGTGCTTCTGTATAATTTGGCACCCCACTTAAACCAAGTTGTGCACGAGTAATTTGTTCTCTATCCCACACACCCATCAAGCAAGCAGAAGCATCACAACACCGTTGGTATTAGACCAACATTCCCCCCCTCCCTCGCAAGCAGTAATTAAATTCAAAAACCAAAAGATTTGCAGCAGATCTGTGAAAAATGATGTGAGCCGTTAGCGCTTTTATTTCAGGTTCTGGCGATGCACAGAGCTGTAAGCCACGATCTAAATTCCCCCTTTTGTGATCTGCTGAGACACGTCGTTTCTAAACCTAACATTCTTAAATGACATCTGAGGAGCCAGCGGCATATTTGTCTTGTAAAATCTGGGGCTTGACTGTTGCTATAAAGAAAGGTTGTGGAAGTGTGATTGTGTTTTCAGTGGCTGCCATTCCTTCTGTCAAGAGCTTCAGCCCAAGCTGAATGCACATCCTTCTATTGCCTTATGACAAAGGGTGATTTATCGCCTTCCTTATTTTGTGCTTTCATGATGTTTCTTCGGAGGAAG